>NC_082716.1:18973421-19078421 GCF_030144855.1 Hypanus sabinus | reverse complement strand
ATGATTGGCTGATTAGATGTTTGCTTTAGTGTGCAGGTGTACCTAATAAAGAGGCCACTGAATGTATGTAGGGACAATGTGCATTGAAATGAATGAGGTATGCCTGTATTGAAGTAGATGGTGTGATTGCTGTACACGTGATTAAAAGCAAATATTATGTTAAGGGGGCTTTTGGCATGTTGGCTTTCATAAATCAAAGTATTAGGAATGGGGGATAGTATGCTCAAGTTGTATAAGACATTGTGAGGCCTAATTTGCAGTATTGTGTGCAGTTTATTTACGTACAGGAAGGATGCAAATAAGATTGAGAGGACATAGAACAAACTTACAAGGATGTTGCTGGGACTTGAGCACCTGAGAGACACAGACAAGTTGAATAAGTTGGAACATTATTCCCTGGAGCATTGGAGAATGAAGGAAGATTTGATGGAGCTATACAAAATGGTGTGAGGTATAGACAGGGTAAATGCAAGCTGGCTGTTTCCGTTGAGGCTGGGTGAGACTAGAGCTAGAGGTCATTGGTTAAAGGTGAAAAGTGAAATGTTTAAAGAGGACATGAGGGAGAACTTCTTCACTCGGGACGGTGAGAGAGCGGAAACAAGTTGCCAGTGGAAGTGATGGATGTGGGTTTGATTTCAACATTTAAGAGAAATTTGGATAAGTTCGTGGGTGGGAGGGATAAGGAAGGCTACGGTCCAGGTGCAGATTGATGGGATAAGGCAGAATAATAGTTTGGCATACAGTAGATGGGGCCAGTTTCTGTGCTGTAGTACTCTATGTTCCATATTTCTGCAGATACAAAGTTACATGGAAAACAATTTCCCTTTTAAACGTTGCTTCTGCATCCAATGCATATACAGTATAGCCTGAATGCATTAATAATAACAGGACTCACAAGTCAAAACAAAACCCAAGAGTGAATGCACGTTGTAGCACCTGTAACTGTTGGAGCAGCAAGGCATACTGGCTGAAGTCCTTTGTATAAAGTGGTATTGAACAACTGGTGAGAAATGGGAAAAGCCCAAGTGATGGAAGTGAGAGGAACGTTTGGAATGAGGAGCACTAAAATAGAAGGGCAAATTCAATATCTGCTACACTGTAAAGCAACAAGGAATCTGTAATTGGTTTACTGTTGTCACATGTACAATATATACATGTGACAGGCAGTGGAAAAACTTTGTTTTATATTACGTCCATATGAATCATTTCATCACATCTGTGTGATGCATGCTGTGTGTGGTGACACTTGTGGGCTGACCCCAGTGCATCTTTGGGATATTATGGCTGTTAACGCAAATGCTGCATTTCCTTGAATGCTTTGATGTACACATGATCAATAAGCTTGAATCTTGTACATGGAAGACCTATAAAGAGAAAACCAATAACAAAATGCAGAATAGTAGTTGCAGAGGAAGTGCAATGCAAGCAGACAATAAAACTATAAAATATAGGAGCAGAATTAGGCCATTCAGCCCATTGAGTCTGCTCTACCACTCCATGGCTGATTTATATCCCTCTCAACTCCATTCCCTTGCCTTCTCCCCATAACCTTTGACACCCTTGCTAATTGGGGGGGGGGGGGGGGCTTGCTAGCGTAGAGGTTCGTGCAATGCTTTCCAGTGCCAGCGACCTGGGTTCAATACCTGCCGCTGCCTGTAAGGAGTTTGTACGTTCTTCCTGTAAGCACGTGGGTGCTCCAGTTTCCCCCCACGGTCGAAAGACGTACTGGTTGGTAGGTTAATTGATCATTGTAAATAGTACTGTGATTGGGCTAGGATTAAATTGGGGGTTGCTGGGTGGTGTGGTTTGATGAGCTGCAAGGGCCTATTGCATGCTATATCTCAATAAACAAATAAAAATAATTAGTAACCATTAACCTCTGTTTTAAATAGACCCAATGACTTGGCCTCACAGCCTTGTGTGGCAATAAATTCCACAGATTCACCAACCTCTAGCTAAAGAAATTCCTCTTCATCTCTGTTCTAAATAGCTGTTCCTCTTTTCTGAGGTGGTGCCCCTCTGGTCCTAAACTTTCCCACTACAGGAAATGTATTCTCCACATCCACTCTATCTAGGCCTTTCAGTATTCAAAAGGTGTCAATGAGATTCCCCATCATTCTTCTAAACTCCATTGAGTACAGGCCCAAAGCAATCAAATACCCTTCATATCCTTTCAATCATATAACCATATAACAATTACAGCACGGAAACAGGCCATCTCAGCCCTTCTAGTCCGTGCCAAATGCTTACTCTCACCTAGTCCCACCTACCTGCACTCAGCCCATAACCCTCCATTATATACCTATCCAATTTTTTTTTAAATGACAAAATCGAACCTGCCTCTACCACTTCTACTGGAAGCTCACTCCACACAGCTACCACTCGCTGAATAAAGAAATTCCCCCTCATGTTACCTCTAAACTTTTGCCCCTTCACTCTCAACTCATGTCCTCTTGTTTGAATCTCCCCTACTCTCAATGGAAAATGCACGTCAATGCCACGTCAACTCTTATCTACCCACCTCATAATTTTAAATACCTCTATCAAGTCCCCCCCTCAACCTTCTACGCTCCAAAGAATAAAGACCTAACTTGTTCAACCTTTCTCTGTAACTTAGGTGCTGAAACCCAGGCAACATTCTAGTAAATGTCCTTTGTACTCTCTCTATTTTGTTGATATCTTTCCTATAATTTGGTGACCAGAACTGTACACAATACTTCAAATTTGGCCTCACCAATGCCTCGTACAATTTTAACATTACGTCCTAACTCCTATACCCAATGCTCTGATTTATAAAGGTCATTTCTAAAATCCTGGGAACACTGATGAACTCCCTCTGGGTCCTCTCCAATATCGGCACATCCTTTCTCATATAACGGGCTGAAAACTGCTTACAATACTGCAAAAGTGCAAGCCCATAATAAGGTAGGTTGTGAAATCCAGAATTTATTGTCTGTGAAGTCTGTTCAATAGAATTATAACAGTGGGCTAGAAGCAGTCCTTGAGCCAGGTGATGAGTGTTTCCAAGATTTTCTATCTTCTGCTTGATGGAAGTGGGGGGAGAAGAGAGAATGCCCAGTCATTCATTATGTTGGCTGCCTTCCCAAGGTTGTGGGAAGGAGGCGAGTTTTTATGATGGACTGAGCTGTCTCCAACAACTCTGAGATTTCTTTCAGTCTTGGGCAGAGTAATTAACATACCAAGCTGTGATGCATCCAGCCTACACTGGACAAAAATGCATCAGTTTTCTGCACAGTCCAACAGTCACCCTATTCACTATTGAAACAAAAAAACAAGTTTACTAATGAATGTTCTCATTCAGCAACTGTGCTAAATAAAGTCACTGTCTTCTGCACCTCTTTGACATCCATTCCTGCCATGACACCAAGTTCTCCTTCCATCACCTCCATCTCTGAGCCCACTTCTTCAGCCAGAATTGCCCACCCTGCACTGATGACCCCTTCTCCCATCTTCAATCTTTCTCTTCTTCAGGGACACCCACTCTGCTCTTCTCATTCTGGATTTTTTCATCTCTAATTGGGGCCGTGGCATCTTTTTTCCCAGGCCTGATGAAGGGTCTTGGCCAGAAATGTTGGCTCTTAATAAAGCCCCTCCATAGATGCAGCCTGACTTGCTGAGCTCCTCCAGCATTATGTGTGGATTTGTATACTCTGGATTTACAGCATCTGCAGAATCTCTTGTGTGTATCATTGTCTTCTATTCATGTGTTTATTTCCTCCTGAACATTAGGTATGTACTTACTTAAGCCCATCATCTCCGTGGCATAGGCTGCCGACAGCAGCCAGAGTCTTCGGTCCTGGGCCAGTCTAGGCGAAGATCATTCCTCTCCCAGGGACGAGGTCTTTGGCTCTGAGTTTTCGGGGATGGGTTTGCTAGCCGAATGCCAGGCTTGGGACCGTCCACAGGGAAGTTGAACTTTGGGTAAAATGGTACGAAAAGGATGCCAAGTGACTAGGACCTCTTCTGCCAAGGAAAAAATGTTTACAGCCGACATCAGAATATTTTGAGGAATCTTAAGGTTTCGAATTAGCAACATCCTGGGATGCCGTGGAAGGAGCCTGTTGGTCCTTTGCCACAGTGATGAGGACAGTGACAGCACCAGACTGTTCTTGGCAGTACTGGCCAGACTGCAAGCTGATAATATACGGAGCCATCTGAATATTGCCAAACTTGTCACTGACTCAGACAAATGATGAATTAGCCTTGGAAGAGAGTAATGGTGATGATTTATTTATCTATGGGAGTATTTATTTATTTAGAGATACAGCGTGGAACAAGCCCTTCTGGCGCAACAAGCTGCACAACCCAGCAACCCAACTATTTAACCCTTGCCCAATTACAGGACAATTTACAATGACCAATCAACCTGCTAATTGGTGCATCTTTGAAGTGTGTTCACCTGGAAGAAGCCCACACATTTGTGGGGAGGACGTACAAACTCCTTACAGACAGCTCCAGAATCTGAATTTGGGTGCCCCAAGCTGTAATAGGATTGTGCTAACCACTACTCTGCTGTGATGGGGTATCAGAGTGCTTTATCTCCAGCATGTTACTTGGTCCATTGTTAAACCTCTTGTACAATGCATCCGTGGAAGGCAGAATCCAGTGGTAATGTGGGAGTCATTCTGCTGGGTTACAAACAAAGAGGGATTTATTTTCAATAACATAAACACAAGAGGTTCTAGATGTCCTGGAAAATAAAGAGGAGCACGCAGCAAATGCTGGAGGAACTCGGCAGGTCAGGCAGCGCCTAATGAGTCAGTGTCTTGACCCAAAACGTTGACAGTCTATTTCCCTCTGCAGATGCTGCCTGATCTGCTGAGTTCCTCCACCCTGCATCTTGTTTGTTACTCCAGAAAGGAATCAGGATACCTTAAGATAAGAATCTACTGACGAGTATATTTCATAATTCCTACATGTGATATGCTGACGGTCATATTTGTTGTGCAAACTTATTTGCCTGTGAAAGGTGATGGTGAGTTGTCTTGCTGTACCTCCATACAATATGCTATGCCTTATCAGAAGGCAATTAACAGTCAAGTGTAATGAGCTCTTTTACGTACCACCAGGTTCAAGGGCAGCTTCTATCCCACAGTTATGACTACTGAGTGTATGATAAGATCTTACTAGGGTGCCCCGTTATTGTAGCAGTTAGTGCAATGCTATTACAGCTCAGGGAGTTCTGGAGTTTGGAGTTCAATTCCAGCTCCGTTCTGTAAGGGGTCTCTGTACGTCCTCCCCATGGAATGCATAGGTTTTCCCTGGGTGCTCCGGTTTCTCCCGGCAGTCCAAAGACGTACAAGGTAGGTTAATTTGTCATTGTAAATTTCCTTGTGATTAGGTCAGGGTTAATCAGGGTTGTGGGGTGACGTGGCTCGAAGGGGTTGTTCTGAGCTCTATCTCTAATTAAAATAAAGTAAATAAAAGCACTGCTCTGGCAATGATTGTGATTCAGTGTCGAGGGACTGATGGAGGGCTAGCAATCAACAGAATAAGTAATGCAATTCAGGTGCAATTGGTTAATTTGGACAGCGAATTATCTCTGAATGAGCTGAGGCTTAACAGACTGAGAAATTAAGGTGGATGATAATAATATTTTCAATCTAATGTAGTGTTCATGGGGAATATTTATAGAGCCAACTTTTTAAATTAAGTTGGTAATTTGGTTTATTATTTGTCACATATACCAAGGTACAGTAAGAACCTTTATTTTGCATGCCATCTGTACAGATCAGATCATTTAATCATATCAGTGCACTGAGGTGGTTAAAGTGAAAACAATAACAGGATGCAGTTACACACACATATACATACACACTCACATCTGGAGGAACTCAGCAAGTCAGGCAGCATCTATACAAGAAGAATAAAGAATCAATATTTCAGCCTGAGACCCTTTATCAGGATGCCAAGGCACGGAAAGATCTGAGGTTTGATTGCTTCAAGAGCCAGGCTGAATTGCAAAGTTTGGGTAATTTGATGAGGTGGAGGCGAGGTGATGTGATGAGCATTCTGAGGTTTGATCGATTGGAGAGCTGAGTGGAATTGGAAAGGTCTGGTACTGGTGTCATTGAGGTGACAGAGCCTGATACCGAGGGTGAGGACAACCCAAGGTTTGGACAATTTAAGCACAGGGCTGGATTGAAAAGGTCAGGGTGTTGGGGTCGGAGGTAAGAGACAGGCCTATTCGGCTCGCTGCCCTGCGGAGTTTGCTTGACTCTGTGCTGGACTGCAGCTTTCTGAATCAGCTGCAGTGATGTCTGGCACTGTGAACTTCAGTTCTGAATGCTGATTGCTTGCACGATTGTTTTTTTCTCTCTCTGCACACTGGGAGTTCGACAGTCTTCTTTTGTTTTTAATGCGTTCTACTGGGGTTCTTTGTTCCATGGCTGCCTGTAAGGAGACGAATCTCAAGGTTGTGTAAAGTATACATACTTTGATATTAAAGGTACTTTGAACTTTAGAATAAAGTTTTACGGTTACAGAGAAAGTACGGGCAGACAGTGAAGGTAATACCACAGTGAGGTTGATTGTGAGGTCAAGAATTATCTTATCACACTCGAGGACACTCAATAGTTATAATAATGGGATAGAAGTTGCCATTGAGTCTGGTGGGATGTAAAAGAGCTCATTACAGTTGACTCTTCATTGCTTTCTGACATGGCTTTCCATGCTGCTATCACCTTTTCTGGGGCAATTAAAGATGGGTCATAAATATTGCCTCCAATATATCTCATGTCCTGATGAAACATAGAAACATAGAAAGTAGGTGCAGGAGTAGGCCATTCGGCCCTTTGAGCCTGCACCGCTATTCAGTATGATCATGGCTGATCATCCAACTCAGAACCCTGTACCTGCTTTCTCTCCATATCCCCGATCCCTTTAGCCACAAGGGCCATATCTAACTTCCTCTTAAATATAGCCAATGAACCAACGAAGGGTCTAGGACCGAAACGTCAACTGTTTCTTTAAGTTGCTGAGTCCTTGCAGCATTTTGTTTGCGTGGCTCTTGATTTCAGCATCTGCTGGACCTCTTGTGTTTAAGGAGCTGGAGGAACTCAATGGGTCAGGCAGCGTCTGTGGAGGGAAATGGACAGCTGATGTTTCAGGTAAAGAGCCTTCATCAGGCCAAATAGATATGGGGAGATAGTCAATATAAAGAGGTGATGGGGAAGGTTGGTGCAAGAGGTGGTAGTCTCACCTGTAGTCTCTTGCGTCTCTTTTCTGGAGTAGGTGCTCCTATTTGGTACAATGAGCGGTTATTTTCTGGCAGTTTATAGCCTTTACTTTTCAGCACTGTGGATTTTCTTTTAATTCTTACAAGAGTTTCTCCTGCTGCTCATTTAAGGTTGTTAATCTTTCAGGGAAGATCCTACGAACTTTGCATCTTTTAGTTTACCTTTTATTTTCTTCTGTGTAAAGTTGGTGGTTAGCCGAGTTGCTTTATACTGCCAGCAACTACCGATCGGGGTTTGTCTCCAAAGATTTTATACGTTCTCCCTGTGACCATGTGGGTTTCCTCTGGGTGCTCTGATTTCCTCCCACCCTCCTTCCAAAGTACGGTTAGGGTTAGTGAATTGTGGGCATGGAAACTTGGCAACGCTCGAGGGCTGCCTCTGACAGTTTTGGTCATTGTCGCAAAACGACATATGTCTGTGTACACTTGACAAATAAAGCTGACCTTTCTTTACCTTTAGAAAATGCGGAAGGCTCAGTAAAATCCACTCGTCTTTGCATGTCAGGCTTATGGCATGTTCACACTGGTTGAGTGCACACTTGTTTTTATGTATATGTTGCAGCACAGTTCGAGTCCCCTTGAGGTCGACCCACCAGTTTAATTAAAGTTAATTGATGGCAGTGCCTCTGTGCATTTAGACTCTGGAGACTAGGCCTTTACTCAACTCACTGTCCAATATCTTTGGAGATATGCAGGCAGCTGGCAGTGCAGAATGGGTAGAAATCTCACTCTGCATCATGAATAAATAGGAATGAGAAATTACCATATGAGCAGAATTGGGCCATTTGGCCCTTCGAGTCAGCTCTGCCATTTGATCATAACTGATTTATTTTCCCTCTCAACCCCATTCTCCTGCCTTCTCTTCATAACATTTGATGCCCTTACTAATGAAGTACCTATCAACCTCTTCTTTGAGTGTACCCAATGACTCTGGCTCCACAGCTGTCTATGGCAATGAATTCCACAGATTTACTACCCTGTGGCAAAAGAAATTCCTTCTCGTCTGCTCTAAAGGGACGTCCTTCTATTCTGAAGTTGTGCCTTTTGGTTCTAGAATCTCCCACTAATGGAAAAATCCTTTGCACATCCACCCTATCCAGGCTTTTCAATAATCAGTAGGTTTCAATGAGATCCTCCCCTGCCCCTCCCATTCTTCAAAATTCCAGTGAGTACTGGGCGAGAACCATTAAACCCTTCTCATACGTTAACCCTTTCATTCTGCGGGAAACGTTCAGCAGGTCAGGCAGCATCAACGGAAAGAGAAGCAGATTTAACCTTTCAGGTCAACGATGCTTCATTAATTCACTGACAGGTCAGACTAGCAACAGTGGAACCTCAGTATCAAAGAGAACAGAAAGACCAAGTGGTACTAGTACAGTGGTTAATTGGGACTCATTGGGACCTGTACATTTTGGCCCAATTAAGTGGCTGCCTCCATCAGCCAAAGTTTCATAGAAAATAGTTAAAAAGGTACAAAATAAGCTGAGTAACAACTTATGTATTTAAATGAAATATAGAACAAATTAGAACACAGCAGTACTAAAAAACTGTGCATTAGATCCTAATACTTATTGACTGAGGAATTCATCCAAGTAACATTCTTTTGACTGTAGATGAACGGAATCAGTGCAGATAAGGAACTGGCTTCATACAATGTTTTTGATGATTGCATCCTCCAAATCTTTATTTTCTTTGTAATGTTCAGGTGATTGTTGGTACCTTCAAATTCTTCATAGCCACAAACTTGTTGAAGTAGTGAAACAGTGAACTCGTTTCATTTTCACTCCTGGCCATTCCTGGCATCTCCAAGCCTGAATGCTTGAAACTGCAGTGAGCAAAACAGTTCAGAATTGTCTTACTGCTCATTTCTCACTGACTGTCAGTGACAAAAATTGCTGCTTTTTGATTGCAAATACGTGCAACTGATACTTTTTAAAAACGGCTTGCTCGAAGCAGAGTGTAGTGTCAAATGGCATCCAAGTGCACGTGACCGACACAAGATAGAACTATTCAACAACAACCCCTGCTCCAATAAAGTGGGATAGTGTCCCAAATAAAGAAAGGGAACCCAGCTAGTTTCTTGATTACTTTTAGTTCTTTAAGAGTTGTCCCAAATGTGACTGCTCAATTAACTGATGGCCTAATTAACCAGAATCCTCTGTATTCACCTCCCTGGAAATGGTGATTCTGTTAGACATTTGCTTTTCTTAGTCAGGGTGTTAAATACGAGAGTTGGGACATCATATTCCAAGTGAGACTGCATTTGGAATGTTGAGTGAAGTTCAGCTTCCCATGCTATAGGGAAAATGGGTTTAAGATGCAGAGGGTGAAGGAAAGATTGACAAGAATGTTTAGGGAATTAGAGGGCTTGAGTTTTAAGGAGAGACTGGAAAGCTGGCACTGTGTTCCTGAAGTGAGGATAACTGGAACTGTGTTCCTGGAATGAAGAAACCTGTTGGGTATAGAGTCTGTAAAGTAACAAGGGGCCTAGGTAGAGTGGCTGGTCACAATCTTTTACCCAGGGCAAGGAAGTTTACAACTAGTGAAAATAGGTTTCAATAAATTACAATAAGTTTCAATAGATACATTTAATGTCAAAGAAATGTATATAATGTACATCCTGAAATTCTTTTTCTTCACAAGCATCAATGAAAACAGAGTGCCCCAAAGAATGAATGACAGTTAAATGTTAGAACCCCAAAGCCCCTCCTCCCCAGCTCCCCCTCCCACCCTCAAGCAGCAGCAAGGCAATGACTCCCCTCACCCCCACCAGCAAAAAAGCACCTGCGCCCTCCACCGAGCACTCAAGCGTGCAGCAAAGCATCAGTAAAGACACAGACTTGCAGTAACCCAAAAACTACTCGTTCACCCAGTAATTTGACATATCAGAGGCTCTCCTTCTCTCTAATAAGGGAAAAAGAGGTGCCCCATTTCACAGCGAGAGGGGAGACATAACAAACAACTCGCTGATTTACGATGTTAAAAGTCTGTTGCGTCACTTCTTCTAAGCTCTGCGCCAGGAGAGTCGGCGTCAAAAAGAACCCTGAAAAGGGGAAAAAAAGGAGATAGAAATAGAGATCCAAAGATAGAAATAGAGCTGTTTCTGAAGTTGCAAAGCAAAGGTGTCACCATTTAGCACCATTTTGACTTCAGATGAGAGACAAAGACAAAGAGATAAAGGGGACCATACGGGCAAGCTTCTCACACATCTTGCTTAATAATTCAATCAAACGCTTGATCAGAGAGTTGCAGGTTATTACCAGTGTTGAGTGTACAATGACATCACAAAAAAACCTTCATATTGACAAAACTGCAAGGAAAATTTTACTACTTCTGGATGTGGAGGTATATTTAGGCCTTTTTACATCAGTTCCATAATTTCCTTCGATGTAGCTTCCAATGGCAACAATCAATGATACTAAATGACCGACAAATCCTACGAGAAGTGGTTGATATGATCCAGTCCATCACAGGTAAAACTCTTCCCCCCGTTGAGCACATCTGTACAAGAACTGTCACACGAAAGCTGCATCCATCATCAGAGACTTCCAACACCAAAGACATGCTCTCACCTCACTACTGCCATTGGGAAGAAGGTACAGGAGCCTCAGGACCCACACCATCAGGTTCAGGAAGTTATTACCCCACAACCAAAAGGCTCTTGAACCAAAGGGGATAATTTATCCTAACTTCACTTGCCCCATCATTAAAATGTGGCACAACCTATGGGCTCGTTTTCAAAGACTCTTCATTTCAGGTCTTTGATATTATCTATCTATCTATCTATCTATCTATTTATTTATTTTCGTATTTGCACAATTTGTTGTCTTGTGCACACTGGTTGAAAGCCCAAGTCGGTCTGGTCTTCCATTGATTCAATTCAATTCAAGTTTAATTGTCATTTCATCATACATGAATACTTATGAATACAGCCAAATGGGACAGCGATACTACAGGGTCAAGGTGTCAAATTCTATTCTGGTTCTTGGATTTACTAAGTATGCCCACAAGAAAATAAATATCAGGATTGTATTTGGTGCCATATGTAATTTGTGAGTAAATAGAAGTTCTGATGTTTCTATCATTCATTCTTTGGGGTTTCTTGTGTCATGGATGTATGTGAAGAGTAAGAATTTCAGGCTGTATACTGTATACATTCTCTGATATGAAAATGAACTATTTGAATTTACTTTGAACTTTGAAATTGGAAAGAAATTAGAAAATGGAAGATTATGTAGAGACAAGCAACAACGAGAAGCCTTTAGAGAGGCTTTTTAAATGCTGGGGAGGATATTATAAGGCTCTAGTGTGGAATTGCAAGTGGTGCACATGCTTCTGTCTGCATCAGTGGTGTTGAAGTTGAAGGGGTTGAGAACTTCAAGTTCCTAGATGGGTACATTGTTCTATGTTATGTTGGTGATGGAATGTGTGGTGACACTTTAGGGCTACTCTCAGCCTTTCGTTAGGTTGTGTAGCCTGTTAGCACAAACAACTCGCTTCACTGTATGCTTTGAATACATGTGAGAAATAAATGAATCTTAATCTGGTCCAATCATATTGATGTCATAAGACACGTGCAGGATTAGGCTATTCGGCCCATCAAGTCTGCTCCACCATTCCATCATGGCTGATTTATTATCCCTCTCAACCCCATTCTCCTGGCTTCTCCCATAACCTTTGATGTCCTTGTTAATCAAGAAAGTATCAACGTACACTTTAAATATACCCAAAGGCTTGGTCTCCACAGCCACCTGTGGCAATGAATGTCACAGCCAAGAAAGCTCACCAGTGCCTCAGCTTCCTAAAGAAATTCAACATCTCCTCATGGACTCTTGCCAGTTTTTATTGATGCACAATAGAAAGCATTGTGTTTGGAAATATAAAGGCTTGGTATGGCAGCTGCTGTGTACGTGACTGCAAGAAACTCCGGAGAATTGTGGACTCAGCTCAGCGCATCACAGGAGATGGACACAATCTCTACTTCTCACTGCCACAGTAAAGCAGCCAACATAATCAAAGACCCCCACAGACCCTGGACATTCACTCCTCTTCCCTGTCCCATCACACAGCACCAGGCTCAAGGTCAGCTTCCATCACACTGTTATCAGACTCCTGACTGGACTTGTTTGATAAGATTTGGCTCTTGGCCTCATAATCTACGTCATTTTGATCTTTCATTTTATCCTTTACCTGTTCTGCCCCTTTTCCAGTAGACTTATGCTTTATTCTGCATTGTTATTGTTTTACCTTATTCTAGCTCAATGTACCTTGATCTGCATAAGCTATGCAAGAAACTTTTTATTGTATCTTGGTACATGTGACAATAATAAACCAAGGCCAAACCAAGTTATTTAAAGGAAAATGATGAGTTTCCCTTGGTGTTCTGGTTGATATTTAACTCTCAACCAAAAATGTTAAACCATTTAAAAACATGTTGAAAATGTTGATTTGTCCATTTTCATACTCATGTCTGTGGGACTTTGTGTTGGTGCATGGCCTAGTGGGCAAGGCATCAGACTAGTAACCTGAAGGTCACTGGTTCGAGCCTCAGCTGAGGCAGCGTGTTTGTGTCCTTGAGCAAGGTACTTAACACATCACTCTGCGACGTCACCGGTGTCAAGCTACATGGGTCCTAGTGCCCTTCCCTTGGACAACATCGGTGGCGTGGAGTGGGGAAGGCCTGCAGCTTGGGCAACTGCCGGTCTCCCATACAACCCTGCCCAGGCCTGCGCCCTGGAAACTCAAGGCGCAGATCCATGGTCTCTCGAGACCGATGGATGCCACCACCATGGGATTTTGCCTTGTATAAACTGACGGTGATGAACTTCTGGAGAACTTTATTTGTTATGAATCATCTTGGGGCATTCTGACTATATTAAAAGGAGATTTTATAAAGGCATATTCTTTCTATATCATTATATCAAAGGATTAAGAAATAACTTCATCTGAACATGAATTTTGCAGTGTAGATAAAACTATTACTAGGGTAGACAACATTTTAAGCTGTACTGAGGTGACGGGCCACAGTGGTATCACACCTATTGTCATTCATATATGCATATGCTATGTGCTCCCTTGTGTTCAGAGAGTGGAATACTGTTAGTTTCCAAATGTTATGGAAATAATATTTACCTGTCAAACCCCTCAGTACCAATCAGTAAGCTCTACGCTCCTCTGCAACTAGATCCTTGGCTTCCTCATTAGGAGACCACAATCAGTGTGGACCTGAAATAACATCTCCATCTGGTTGACAGTCAACATGGGCTAAGAATGTGTGCTTAGCCCACTGCTCTGCTCTGCTCTCCTTACGCTCATGACTTTGGTGCTAGGCAAGGCTGACATGCCATCTATAACTTCACTGATGACACAAGTGTTGTTAGCAGAATCTCAAACGGCGACAGGAAGGCATTCAGGAGTGAGATATCTCAGCTGGTTCAGTGGTATCACAACAACCTTGCTCTCTTTGTCAGCAAGACTGTGGACTTCAGGAAGGAGAAATTAGAACACACTCCAGTCCTCAGTGAGGGGTTCAGCGGTGGAGAAGTTGAGCAGCTTCAAGTTCCTTGTTGTCAGCCTCTCAGAGGACCTATCATGGACGCAACATATTGATTGAATCACAAAGAAGACACACAGGTCTGGAATGGCAACTCAAATGCACAGTAGCTTCAGAGAGTAATGGACTCTGCCCAATACACAGCATAGACACATCTCCTCCTACCACTGGTAGAATGCACAGGAGCCACTGCCTCAAGAAAGTAACATCCATTATTAAAGGACCCCACCTTCTGGGCCATGCCATATTTTTGCACCTACCAGGAGGTACAAAAACCTGAATTCCTGTACCTCCAGTTTTAAGAACAATTACTTCCATTCAACCATTTGGTTCTTGAACCAAGCTGTACACCCCAAATCACTGCAGCTTAGCAACACCATGGCCACTTTGATCACTTTGCACTATAGCGGATGCTTTCAGTTCTAATTCTGTTCCTTCTTGTAAAAAAATGTGTATAATTTATGTTTTATAAATGCATATAATTATGCTTATTTGATGCTATGTGCCTGCGATGCTGCTGTAAATAAGATTTCTTTTTGTTGCACTTGCAGACACATGTATTTGCGCACATGACAATAAACTCGACATTGACTTTGACTTTGGCAGATGAAACCCCCTTGAACAACTTGCATTTTCCTCAGGGAATGGCTCCCCACGGTACAGGTATAGGAATCAGAGGTATGCAGTAAAACTATCACACTGAGATCCTCAGACAATGATTCCATAATTGGGACTATACTGGAGAGAGGCTCACAAGCAAATCTAGAGAAAGCGGACAAAGAAATTCGAGACCTCGCAAAACCGCAAAATAAACTGAAATTGGAATAATGAAGTAGATCAACTGTGTTCTGTTTTGTTGTTGACAACACATGATATGTTCAGCATCTGATAACCTGACAAATGTCAAAATCGTTACACACAATGGAAGCCTTGGTGTTTTCATAAGCTTTTAATGACTAGTATGGCAGCTTTGTGTAGGAGGTAAGTAATTAGTCGAGGAGTTTCAATACTAGTTGTCTACTGCTACCTGTTTAAGCCTCTCTTTTATACTCCTTCAATAGGCATTTGGTATAATAATGAAAATGTGAATGATGTACTTTGAGGCACTTTGTTATTTAAACTCGGGAAAAAGACTATCTTGCATACCGATATATTTTTCTCGGCTATTCTATTAATTCTTGAAGGGTGCGTCTTTGCGATGTGGGAGGAGACTGGAGCACCTGGAGGAAACCCACATGGTCACAGGGAGAATGTACGAACTCCTTACAGGCAGCAGCAGGAATTGAACCGGGGCTGCTGGTGCTATAAACTATTAGGCTAACCACTATGCTACCATGCCATTTTTGTTGCACAATTGTAACAAAAATGCTGAATATACACACCTCTTACTGGTAAAATATGAATAGTATTGAAAGAGTACAGAGATGTACAAAGGTGGTGCCGGGTGCTGAGGACCTGGGAAGGGTTGAATAGATTAGGACATTATTCCCTGGAGCATAGGAGAATGAGGGGAGATTCTTATAGAGATATAGAAAATTATAAGGAGTATATATAGGGTAAATGCAAGCAGAGTTTTTCCACTGAGGTGGGGTAGGACTAGAACTAGAGGTCATGGGTTAAGGGTGAAAAGTGAAATATTGAGAGGGAACCTGAGGGGGAGTTTCTTCACTCAGAGGCTGGTGTGAGTGTGAAATGAACTGCCAATGGAAGAGGTGGATGCAGATTCAATTGCAATGTTTAAGGAAAGTTTGGATAAGTACATGGGCAGAAGGGGTAAGGAGGGCTATAGTTCAGATGTAGGTCAACAGGACATGAGGGAATAACAGTTTGTCATAGACAAGATGGGCTGAATGGCCTGTTTCTATGCTTTGGTGCTCAATGACTCAATGACTAACTCTGCCCCCATCTAGTATATCAGTATATTTCTGTGACAACAGTTAACCCTGCCTGATGTTAGCAGTTAATTAGGCATATCTGGAACTATTTACTGCCTTGAGTGAAGTTGAGGACCTATAGAAATGCTTATTCTGACATCATGCTTTGAATCAGACATCTTGTTGCATGATGTCTGACCATAAGACACCAAGATATAGGAGCACAATTAGGCGATTTGGCCCATCGAGTCTGCTCTGCCATTTCATCATGGCTGATCCATTTTCCTTCTCAGCTCCAGTCTCCTGTGTTCTTCCCGTGTCCCTTCATGCCCTGAATAATCAAGAACCTATCAACCTCTGCCTTAAATATTCCCAGTGACTTGGCCTCCACAGCCGCTTCTGGCGACAAATTACACAAAGCACCCATTTACGCTAATCCTGCACCGATCCCATTATGTTCCCCCCTCACTCCTGTCAACTGCACCACATTTTGCCACTCCCCACACACCTGAGCCAGTTTATAATGACCGATAGACATATCCGCCCACCCGAGTTTGGAAGGTGGGGGGAAAGCAGAGCACCTGGAGGAAACCCATATGAATACAAGGAGAATGGGAAAACGCCACACAAGAAGCACCAGTGGACCAATGGACAGGGTTAAAACTGGCTCTCTGGAGCTGTGAACTATTGATGACACAATTGTGCTGCTCCTATAATTCCTTCCTCCATAGTAGGTAAATAAGGTTCCAACCACCCCCCAACCCCTTCATCCAATAACCTGTCCTGTCAACTGCAAGGAGAGAATTTAATTAATACTGACTTCAGAGAACTTGCTCTGTTTGCTCCATTTATACCCGGTTATTGCACTCCCAGGCCAGGCTGAACCTCTGCTGGTTGTGTGACTAATGTTTTTGTAGTAGTAGTTCAGATGCTGTGTGTTACTGGTGTATGCAGGAGTGCAGAGACTTGAAGGTAACATCAGATTGTCTATGATCTCATTGAATGTTAGATTATCATGAGGGGCAGAAAGTCCTATGTCTGCACCTCATTCATGTGTTTGCATGTTCATATGCTATTACTTCATTCAACCCACCTTTCCACCCTCAGTACATCACAGGTAAAGCCCTCCCAACCATTGAGCACATCTACATGAAACACCATCATAGGAAAGCAGATCCATTTTCATGGCCTCACCACCCAGGCCATGTTCATTTCGCACTGTTCCCATCAGGTACAAGAACCTCAGGACTCTCACCACCAGGTTCAAGAACAGTTACTACCCTCAACCATCAGGCTCTTGAATGAAAGGGAATAACTACACTCACTTGTTCCATCATTGAAATGTTCTTACGACCAATGATCTCCTTTAAGGACTCTATCTCATGTTCTCATTATGTTTTTGTTATTTATTCCTATTTTTTTTAAATATTTGCATTTGTGCAGTTTGATGTCTTCTGCTCTCTGGTTGATCTTTCACTGATCCTGTTATAGTTACTATTCTGTAGATGTGCTGAGAATACCCAAAGGAAAATTAATCTCCGGGTTGTACATATATGTGACATATATGCACATATGGTGACAGATGTACTTTGATAATAAAAATTACTTTGAATTGTAATGTATCTGACATTAGAAACACCAGAGATTCCACAGATGCTGGAAATCACCTTCCAGTTTCTCACTTCATCCCCTCTCCTCCCCCCAACCAACTTTCCCCTTTCACCTGGCTTCACCTCTCCTATCAGATTCCTTCTTCTTCAGCCCTTTACCTTTTCCACTTCTCACCTCCACGCTTCTCACTTCAGCCTCCCTCTCCCACCTGGCCACCTTCTCCCTCACCTGGCTTCACCTATCACCTGCCAACTTGTACTCCTTCCTCCATCCCCCCCCCCCCAAATGCTGACACTTTATTCCACCTCCACTGCTGCTGCCTGACCTGCTGGGAACCCCCAGCACTTTTATCTACGTTGCATCTGACATCAGAGCAGGTGTGCTAAATTTCAAAACAATGCCATTAAAAGAAAGGTTTATAAAAATATTACCTCAGTTTTAACACACTCTGGGTGTTATAATGAAGCTCGAGCTCTTACAGAAATTTACTGCAACAGAGAAATCAATTATAAACAGCCAATTATGACAATTAGAGGAGGATTTTTCAGTTATCTGGTCTGAGAATTGAGCATAATAGCTTTAAATCTCTCATTTTCTTTTGGATATTAAGTAATCATTCACACTTCCAAATGAAACTGTTTTCTGTTTGTCCTTTACCACCTGCTGCATCATCATCCCTGGTGACTTTTAATCACTCGTCCCAAATCCCTCCACATCACAGACCTTCTTAACTTCCCTGTCTCAATTTCATTAGGCCTATACTTGCTTAAATATCATTCATCTCCAATGTCTTTCTACTTTAGTTTCCCTAGTACATCAATAAGTCAGCTCTATCATGGGTAACAGCCTCTGCAGAATGCAAGACATCTTCAAGAAGCAATGCCTCAAAAAGGAGGTGTCCATCATTAATGACCCCCACCACCCAGGATGTGAGCTCCTCTCATTGTTACCATTAGGAAGGAGGTACAGAAGCCTAGAGGCACACACTCAGTGATGCAGGGACAGCTTTGGTGAGGGAAAAAGGCCAGTGATGTCATGAAGGATCCCACCCAAGTGCAAACCCAAGCTTGTCCCACTCCCATCAGAGAAGATGCTACGCAGCGTCCACACCAGGAACATTAGACTCAAAAGCAGTTACTTCTCTTAAGCCGTCAGGCTGATCAACATCTCCACCTATTAACCCACCCTCACCTCGTACTCTCCTTCTTTCTTCGGCTGCCCATCGATTTTGACGTTGACTGTGCTGAGAGTTTAGTCTCTACAGGCACGTTTATGGGCCTCAAGACCAGCGCTGGATCGGCACTGTCTCCTACATCGGTTGCAGTTGTGATTTGACTGGTCTAGCTCCGAATGTCTGCATTCATGACCTTTCTTCTGCCTTTTCTCCTCGATAGCTGGGATTGACTTCTTGACAATGCAGTGCCAACTTCTTCTGTGCAAAGCATCTTTCTCCCAGGTGTTGACATTCATGTCAGTGTTCTTCATTTAGCACTTGAGCACATCTTTGTAGTGCAGCTTCTGACCTCCATGCTTCCTCGTTCCTTCATGTAGCTCGCCAAAGAAAACAGATTTGGGTAAACGATCATCAATCATTCTTGTGACGTGACCAGTCCAACACAGCTGAGAAGCTGGGATGAGCGATTCTGCGCTGACTGTCCCAGCACGTTTGAGCACCTCCACATCTGGTACCCTCTCTTGCCACTTGCTGTGTAATATCTGGCGTAAAATGCCTGAGTTGAGTCTTGGTCAATTTCTCGATGTGCTTCCGATACAATGTCATCATTTCCGTTGAATAAAGCAGAGATGGTAAACAGCTGTGTTATACACTTTGAAGTTGGCTGCCATTTTAATGTCGTGGCGAGACCAAAGTCGCTTCTGCAAAGCACCAAAGGCTTTTGTAGCTGAATGAATTCTCCTCTCAACTTCCAGATCTGATGAGTTGGTGTTGGCCACAGTGCTTCCCAAGTATGTGAAAGAGTCAGAACATTTCATCGCTACCCCACTGACTGATATGACTGATGGTTGGGTCTCATTGGGACTACACAGAGGAGGAGGCTGGTTCAGAAGTTCGGTTTTGGAGACATTGATTCTTAGGCCAAAAAGAGTGGCAGCAAACAAGAAGTGATCTACAATTTCTTGAATCACATTAACATCAGTAGCAACCAGGGCTGAGTCGTCTGCATACAGAAGCTCTCTGACACATACCTCTCTTGATCCTATGAAGTCCTACCTTGGCACCTCACCGTGGCATACGAGTGACACTGGCCAAACTTCAGCGAAGTACGGCGGAGATTTGTTCTAACCTAGCCCTGAAGGTGATGTTCCATTGGTATACTACCAGACTAGATCTAGCAGTAGGATCGTGGCTGGCTAAGTCAAGGAGGTAAGCATGCCCTTGCTACTTTGTAGGTTATGCCTCTTCAGGCAAAGGCTGCCCCCAGTGAGGACACTGGCAGCAGGGCATCTGATGGTGTCTGTGGCAGATGAATCCAAAAGGGTCAATGGTACAGCCACCACGGTGGCATGCAGAGGAACCTCACACACGTCCTGTAAGAGGATCACACCTTGTCATGGTTTGGAGGTTTGCGTGTCTCAATAACCCAGAGAGCTGTGTTGGCTTGAGTCAGGGCTTTATGCTTTGGCTCTTGGGAGGGCCATTAATGCCAAATAAGTCAAAGGGTGGAGCTAGACCAAGAGTGGTCCGTCCACTAGTCCTCCAATTTTGGGGGTTCAGCTCAGGGTTAACAAAATTGCTATGGAAGCAGCAATGAAGAATCCTTCTACATCTGAGTATGACCTTATTGCTGCATCTCCGCCCGGGACTTGCATGATTAACAGTAGCGACAAGCTACTGACATGATGAAAGAAGCTCTAAACACCACTAGAGATGGAGGACCTTCATTGCTGCCCTAAACACCAGCAGCGACTCGCACAGTAATTACACATCACCAGCGTCACTTTATGTACATACAATCAGTTTACATATATAGCAATTACTTGTGCATTGTGTTTTATAGGATTGGTTTTATATGTATATTTATTGTGTTTAAAAAAAAATTATGTTCTTTATGCTGCATCAGATCTGGAGTAACAATCATTTTGTTTTCCTCTACGTTCATGTACCGAAGAATGACAATTACCATTCTTTAATCTTGAATTCTGATGGACCTGGAACATTAATTCTGTTCCTCACTGATACTGCATGACCTCCTGAACATTTCAGGCTTTGTCTATTTTCAAACCAGATTCTCAGCATTGTTGGGTATTTACTTTTAGCATGCAAGTTCTGGTACTAAAACAAGTGATTATGCCAAACTTCATCAGGTCCTTATGTACGCTCCAGGAGAGAGCCTTCATACCATCTCATTTTGCTTGAGATTTTATTGTCTGCCCATTGTCAGTAGGTATTGGAAATCACAAGCACCATGACTGTGATTAGCTGATGTTCTCTGCAGGCTGGAGAACAGAAACTCAATCTTAATAACAGAGGGCTCTTCATGTCTCTTGGTCTCCAATGTAATATCCCTACATCTTCAAGCACCTAAAAATGTAGTCACCAGCCGCCTCATGGATACACCGTTTTCCCTCACAGACAGCTCAGACGACAACCAAGTCTCCGGAAAGCAGGGAGCTTCATTAAGTGATGGAGTCGTCAATATATTATTTTGTGATTGACTTACAGAGAGCTAGTTTGCCTCTGAGTTCAGATGACATTCATTATACCTCACAGTTTGCTCCTTCTTCACAAATCCTCGGCGGAATTAATTCCTGGTTCTTCTCAATTATTTTTTTCTTACTGAAAAAGATGACTTCAACGAGCTCATTTTGAGAGCACAGTAATGAGTAAAAAACAGATTATTGAAATCAAGACCAGAGGTCAAGGTTTGGTAAGAATGAGTTAGCTCCTTGTGTTAATGACAAACAAATGAGCAAGTAAAATATATCTTGCAAGGATATTCTGTTCAGTGGGAGAAATGGTTCTCAATAAAAGCCCCATCTATTGGCTGACATGTAAAATTATTTCCATAGAATACAACTATGAGGGGTGATTGATAAGTTTGTGGCTTAAGGTAGAAGAGTCAATTTTAGAAAACCTACCTAGCACATTTATTTTTCCTATATTTACACACTTAGTCCAGCTGTCATGGAGCATACCGATCCCTTCTTTGTAGAAGTCGGTGTCTTGGACCTCCAGAAGTGGTCCACAGCAGGGGGTGATTGATAAGTTTGTGACCTAAGGTAGAAGGAGGCGTTATTAACCGCAAAATTTCTGCATTTTCGCTCAAAGAGTGGAACTGCACGTGCATGTAACGAGAGCTGTATAACTCATCTCCTTCTACTTGAGGCCACGAACTTATCAATCACCCCTGCTGTGGACCACTGGGAGGTCCAAGATGCTCTCGTTACATGCACGTGTAGTTCATCTCTGTGAGTGATAATGCAGAAAGTTTGAAGTTAATAACTCATCTCCTTCTGCCTTAATCCATGAATTTATCAATCACCCTGCTGTGGACCACTTCTACAAAGAAGGGATCCATATGCTCCGTGACTGCTGGACTAAATGTGTACATGCAGGAGGGGACTATGTTGAAAAATAAATGTGCTAGGTAGGTTTTCCAAAATTGATTCCTTCTACCTTAGGCCACAAACTTATCAATTACCCCTCATAAAATTCTGAAATTTGGACTAAAATGTGGAAGAAACGTTCACTAAGCTGAACTGCCATAGTTGGTTCCCGTGTAAGACTTAAGAGTGGAGTCAGGAAGCAGATTTTTATGTGAAGGTTGGTAAAAATCTGGATGCAGTGGTATCTAGAACAGAATCAGGATCAGATCTGTTATCGCTGACTTATATGAAGTGAAATTTGTTGTTTTGCAGCAATTGTGCAGAACAAAGACATATGGTACTCTGCAAAAGTCGTGGGCGTATATGTAGCTAAGGTGCCTAAGAATTTTGCACAATACTGTAGTAATTTTATGTATTGCACTGTATTGCTACCATGAAAACAAAGAAAAATTCACGCCATATGTAAGTGATGAAAAACCTGACTCCGATATGGGTCTCTATTGTGGAATGAAAGTCGGAAGGGGGCAGGGAGAGGGGAATCATGGTTGGGAAAAGGGTAAAGGAGAGGGGAGAGAGTGGGAGGCACCAGAGAGACATTCTGTAATGATCAATAAACCAGTAGTTTGGAATCAAGTCACCTTGCCTAGTATCTCAGGGCTGGGTGCTGCACCCGCGCCACCTCCAAATTCTGGCATTCCTTCTCTGCTACCTGTCCCACACCACTCCCACAGTATTCCAGCCTCATCATTCCCAATATTCTTTGCTCCTGCCAGATTTACAAACTTGCTGTCTGCTCCATGTTGATAAATACAGTACTTTGCAAAAGTCTTGGGCACCTTAAGATCATAAAGTATAGGAGCAGAATTAGGCCATTTGGCCCATTGAGTCTGCTCTGCCATTTCATCATGGCTGATCCAATTTTCCCCTCAGCCCCAATCTCCTGCCTTCTCCCCATATTCCTTCATGCCTCGAGAATCAAGAACCTATCAACCTCTGCCTTAAATATCCATGGCCTCCCCAGCTACCTGCAGCAAAGAATTCCACAGATTCAGCACTCTGGCTAATGAAATTCCTCCTCATCTCTGTTCTAAAAGGATACCCCTCTATTTGAGGCTGTGTCTTCCAGTTTTAGACTCTCCCACCACAGGAAACAACTTTGCCACACCTATTCTCTCAAGGCCTTTCACCATTCAGTAGGTTTCAATGAGGTCACCCCTGGTTATTCTGAATTCTAGTGAATACAGGCCCAGCGCCATCAAATGCTCTTCATACGACAAGCCATTCAATCCTGGAATCATTTTCGTGAATCTCCTTTGAACCCTCTCCAGTTTCACCACATCTTTTCTAAGATGAAGGGCCCAAAACTGTACACAATACTCTAAGTGAGGACTCACCAGTGCTTTATAAAGTTTCAACATTACTTCGTTGCTTTTATATTCTAGTCCTCTTGAAATGAATGCTAACATGGCATTTGCCTTCCTCACCACAGACTCAACCTGCAAGTTAACCTTTAGGGAATCTTGCACATGGACCCCCAAGTCCCTTTGCACCTCAGTTTTTTTGCATTTTCTCTCCCATTTAGAAAATAGTCAATCCTTTCATTTATTCTACCAAAGTGCATGACCATACACTTCCCAACACGTTATTCCATCTGCCATTTCTTTGCCCATTCTTCTGTCTATAATCTGTCTATGTTCTTCTGTAGTCTCTCTATTTCCTCAAAACTGCCTAACCCTCCACCTATCTTCATATCATCTGCAAACATTTCAACAAAACCATCAATTTCATCATCCAAATCATTGACTTATAAAGTAAAATGAATCAGTCCTAACACAGATCCCTGTGAAACACCACCAGTCACTGGCAGCCAGTCAGAAAAGGCTCCCTTTATTCCCACTCTTTGCCTCCTGCCAATCAGCCACTGCTTTATCCATGCTGGAATCTTTCCTGTAATACCATAGGCTCATGACTTGTTAAGCAGCCTCAGGTGTAGCACCTTGACAAAGGTTTTCTGAAACTCCATGTACACAACATCCACCGATTCTCCTTTGTCTATCCTGCATGTTATTTCTTTTAAGAACTCCAACAGATTTGTCAGGCAAGATTTTCCCTTGAGGAAACCGTGCTAACTATGGCCAATTTTATCATGTGCCTCCAAGTATCCTGAGACCTCATCCTTAATAATCAACTCCAACATTTTTCCAACCACTGAGGTCAGAGTAACTGCCCTATAGATTCTTTTCCTCTGCCTCTCTTCCTTCTTGAAGAAAGACGCTTGCAATTTTCCAGTCTTCCAGAACCTAGTGATTCGTGAAAGATCATTACTAATGCCTCTATGATTTCTTCAGCCACCTCCTTCAGAACCCTGGGGTGTACACCATCTGGTCCAGGTGACTTATCTACCTTCAGACCTTTCAGTTTCCGAAGAACCTTCTGTCTAGTTATGGCAACTTCACACACTTCTGACCCCCAACTCTCTCAAACTTCCAGTATACGGCTAGTATCTTCCACAGTGAAGACTGATGCAAAATACTTACTCAGTTCATCTGCCATTTCGTTGTCCCCCATTACTACCTCTCCGGCATCATTTTCCAGTGATCCGATATCCACTCTTGCCTCTCTTTTGCTCTTTATGTCTCTCTATATAGTATATTTAAGACTTTTGCACAGTTCTGTAAAATTGCTTTAAGTTACAAAAGTAAATAAAAGGGCAAAAAACGAAAGGAATAATGAGGCTGTGATCATGCTTCATGGGCTGTTCAGAAACCTGATGGTCAAGAGGATGAAGCTGTTCCTAACTCAGAATCTGTTTTATTTTATCTTATATAATGTGAAATTCATTGTTTTGCAGCAGCCATACCCTGCAAAGTGTTGGCGCATGGCCAAGTGGTTAAGGCATTTGTCTAGTTATCTGAAGGTCGCTAGTTTGAGCCTTGGCTGAGGCTGTGTGTGTGTCCTTGAGCAAGGCACTTAACCACACATTGCTCTGCGATGACATCGGTGCCAAGCTGTATGGGTCCTAATGCCCCTTCCCTTGGACAACATCGGTGGTGTGGAGAGGGGAGACTTGCAGCTTGGGCAACTGCTGGTCTTCCATAAAAAAAACTTGGCCAGGCTTGCGTCCTGGAAACTTTCCAAGGCCCAAATCCATGGTCTGTGGAGACTACACACCCTGCAAAGACATGACAATTACTGGAAATTACAAAATAAATTGTGTGGCACAGTAGCTACCGCAGCTCAGGGTGTCCCAGAGTTCAGAGTTCAATTCTGGCAGTGTTTTGTAAGGAGTTTCTTTACAACCTCCCTGTGGAATGTCTGAGTTTTCTACGGGTCCACTGGTTTCCTCCTATGGTTCAAAGACATTCTGAGTAAGTTAATTGGTCATTTTCAAGTTGTCCCATGATTAAGTTAGGGTTAATCGGGTTTGTCGTGGTGGGGTAAGTGGGGGGGGGGGCGGTTGCTGGGGTGGTGTGGATTGAAGGCCTGGAAGGGCCTACTCCAGACTGCATCACTAAAGAAAAGGAATACAGAGGTATTCTGGAACTGTTCAGCAATTTGATGGTAGACGGGAAGAAGCCGTTTCTGAATTGTTGAGTGTGTGTCTTCAGGCTCCCTGTACGTCCTCCCTGACGGTGGTAACGAGAAGAGAGCCTGTCCCGGATGGTGAGACTCCTTAGCGATAGATGCAACCTTCTTCCTGATGCACCTCCTCTTGATGATGTCTTTATGGGGGGAGTGTTATGTCAGTGATGGGACTGGCTGAGTCTATTACCTCCAGCAATCCTGTGCATTGGAGGCAATGCAGCCAGTCAGAATGCTCTCCCCTGTCAGTCTTTGTTTATGCATAGTTCTTCATAAATTCTGCTGAGTTTCTTTCTTTGTAAATTCCACAAAAGAAAACTGTAGCTTGATGATATATTTTACTTTGACTTTTACTACATCTATAAATATATTGGTGCCAGACTGAAGTTGATACTATGCTTTTAGAGAAGTAGATTAAAGGTTGTCCACCTTAGCACCTGGAGTTATGGTACAGCCTGGGCATGATCGACAACTGGCAAAGGAGGCTTGAAGGATGAGTGAGCCATGCCTGTTGAACTGTTCATGAAAGGTTCTTTGGTGTCAAAGCCCCCAAACTATTGAAGTACCAGTATGCACAACAACAGTATGACAGTCATCAATGCAAATAATTTTCACCATCATTGATAAAAACATAATTGCGGAGGTAATGTACGTATGTTATGCATAGATCCTACGGCAAAAGTGATGTGAAAGGTTATATTGTCTCTTGAGTTCTTTTTTTGAAGCCTTCAGTGGGTCAGCTTCTGACACCTGCTGTTCCTTGGTTTTGTGCTTTGAATTATTTGATCAGCCTTGACAACCAAATTAGCCAAACAATATTACGCATCATTTATAGCAACACGAGGTTTGGTTATCGGAGGACAGGAACATTTATTTCTTTTGTGAATTCATAGCAGTATTCAAAGGTGTGCTTGCTGTATGTGGAGAACAGGAAAAAATATACAGGTCAATGAATCAATCTGGAAAATGGCGAGGGCCGAATGTAATAAATAATACAGTAACAACCCCAAACTAATGAGCTGTTGCCAAGGTACATTTCACAGGCTCATCCTCTATATAAAAAGCCACTAATAATCCCTTGGCGCAATCAGATGATAAAGCTTTGCCATAAGGCAACACCTGTGCAATTAAAACTGCAGATTCTTTTGCACGTTTCATTAATTTCAGGATTTTGTAAAGGCACAATGAGTACACTAATAATCTAGTCTACTTGACTCCACGTCTACTGGAAACAGGGTGTCTAATTAGGTAAAGGTAATTAATTAGAGATAAATGGAGCTAATCAGACTCAGTTAACACTCTTTCAGTTTCTGAATTAAGACATTTTAGGGCATCTCCTACCCTGTTGGTTGTGATAGTCTCCTGTTGAAAAGTGAAATGGGCAAATACAGCATTTCAGTGTGGTGTAAAGGATGAGGTGCATACATAAATAATGGCAGCATGCTTTGCATTTCTAATGATTGCTTGGTAAGTGTACATTGTTAAATTTGTGAAGCAAACAGTCAGTAATGAATAGAAGTAAACAAAATGGTTTGACTCCCAGAGTCACAGATAAGAATGTAAGCCGGCTGGTGGTGTAGTGGCACCCGCACCGGACTTCAAGGCGAGTGGTCCCAGGTTCAAATCCGGCCAGCTCAGTGCTTGCTTTCCATCCGAACTATAGAAATGGCAAGGTTGCTGCCTGATGTGCCACAAGAAGGAACAACAACAATATAAGACATAGGAGTAGAATTAGGCCAATCGGCCCATCAAGTTTGCTGCATCATTCCATTGTGGCTGATTTATTATCCCTTCCACCCCATTTTCCTGCCTTCTTCTCATAACCTTTGACACCTTTACTAATCAAGAGGAACAGTGACCCACAAATTAGCCCTTTAACTGGACACTTTACATTACCACAGGAAGTTCATAAAGCATCAGTGTTTTATAAAATGTTCAAGCACTCCGTGGGTGAACCTTGTAACAATCTCAAAGCAGTGTGGCAGAAGGATCTTGGAAGCGATATTGAAGATAATGAGTGACCAAATATTTTATCAAATGTGGGTAGACATAGTAGGAGAGCGAGAGGGAAATTTATTCAGTATAAGATAGTACACAGATATTACTGGACACCAACTAGAATCTACAAAATGGGGATTGTTGATAATAATTTATGCTGGAAATGTAAAAGTGAGGTAGGCACATATTTTCACATGATTCGGGAGTGTTCCATGGTTCGTACATTTTGGTGTAAAATTCTTGATTTATTGGGGAATTGTTTGGGTTCCACACTGCCCTTGTGCCCATGGCTTTGTCTTCTGGGTGAAAGGACAATGATACCTAATGTAAACAATGACAAGTTTACTTTTTTAAAGGTGGGTCTCATCACAGCAGCAAGAATTATATTGCAAAACTGGAAAAAACCCAGATGTCCCACTGTGAGGGAATGGACTGAGGAAATGGTTAAGATTTCATCATATGAACACATGTTGGGAAGAATTAACAGTGAGGGCAAAGTGCAAGACGTGTGGGATCAATTTTGGTTGCATGTTAATTTAAACTTAAATTAGAACTTCTTTCTGTTTCTAAGCTTTATTTGCTTTCCTGTCATGGGATGGCTGTGTAAGTAGGCTGTACTGTATCTGCTCTATGATATGCTGTGCTGCTTTGTAAAATTAGAATAAATAACAATAAAAATTTGAATTATAAAAGAAGAGAAGTTATCTACCTTTGCTTTAAATATACCCAATGACTTGGGTCCATAGATTCATCACCTCTGGCCAAAGAAATTCCTCCTCATCTCTGTTTAAAGGGTGTCCTTCTATTCTGAGGCTGTGCTGTCTGGTCTTAGACTCCTTCATTATAGGAAACATCCTCTCCACATCCAGGCCTAGGCCTTTCAATATTTGAGGGTTTCATTGCGATCCCCCACTATTCTTCAACACTCCAGCAAGCTGAGGGCCAGTCTCTCAGCTAAAGGAGCATGGCATTCACATGGCACATGGATATGATCACCTCAGACCTCACTACATCTCCTCAATATTCCTTGTGTTGTGTCATTTGCTTTCTTATTAAAGAGAATAAAAATAACATGAAATACTTAGAAGAAAAGTGTAAGAGAATTGTTCAAGGGTCAAGGATCAGCTTTATACAACAGATATTTACATGTATTAGGAATTTACTGTGATGCGTTGGTGCGACATGCAACAAAAATAACATTCAACAATTATAATGAATGATATAAAAATAAGCTTTGAGGCTAAAATGCAGATATGGAACAAAATGTGCATGAATACATAAATGCCATCTTGTGAGAGCTTTCTGTTGGTCAGGATCAATTTTGCGCCCGAGCTGTCCATGTGATATACAAGCCAGGGCAATATGATATGGTGAGCAAGCTGAACCATGTAGCAGGCTCCCCTTCTCCATGCAGCTGATGAATCCAAAAGAAAGGCAGAGACCAATACAGTTTGGCACTGGCTACAGTCAATGTAGGACTGCCTTAGGGACTCCAGCACCAGAATTTTTCTCAGGCATTAATCCCGATGCTTTCCCCAGTGGGTGTAGCTGCAAGACAGCGGAGGTTTGAGGTCATAGTTTTCCTTCTCCAAGTGAGCTGCCAAGCATGGCTGACAAGCCCCATTTGCCCGAAGTGACTGGTTTTAGTGCATCAGTAACTCATTTTTGCCCCTTCTCCTGACAATAGACACTGTTCCGCCCGGCTTAGTAGCTAAGCCACACATGAAGGCCAGGAGCTGGACGGTTGTCAGAGGCTATTTGAGGCACGTGTCATTGAGAACATTTAAGAGGTAGTTGTTAAGTGCCATTGAGTTGTCATTAGCTCATGGCGACCCTATGGATAGTTGCCCTAGATGAGCTTTGATCCTTGCAAAGGCGGCTAATTGTAGATAACGTTGCATTCGTAGTTGTCCTTATTGTCTCCATCTAACTGATTGGTAGGCTTCCTCTCTTCCATTGTCCTTCCACCTTGCCAAGCATGATTTCCTTTTCCAGGGAGCTGTTTCTTTGCATGACGTGTCCGAAGTACAATAGGTGGAGTCTTGTCATTTGAACCTCCAAAGAGAGACTTGGTTTGATCTTGTTGAGGACCAGTTTGTTTGTTCTATGAGAGATCCATGAGATGCATTAGTATTTTTCTCCAACACCTCAGATCAAGGCTTCGATATGTATCCTATCCTTTATTACCATCCAACTTTTGCATCCATATATTATCATAACCTGCACATGTCAAATCTCTGAATGTAGAGATAGGTTCTTGTTCCCGAGGATCTTCTCTAAATCTTTCATGGCTGCTCTGCCAAGGGTGATTCTTCATTCGATTTCTTGACTGCTTACTGTTTCAGTGTTAATCATTGATCCAAGTAAGTTGAAAATGTCAACCACTTCAATTTCCTGTCCATCAAGATTGAAATTGGTGGTTTTGTCAGTTGTCCTAATCTTAGTCTTCTTCAAGTTCAGATGCAGACCCATTTGGACCACAAGACATAGGAGCAAAAATAGGCCATCTGGCCCATCAAGTTGGCTCCGCAATTCAATCATGGCTGATCCTTTTCTCTTCCTCAACCTCAGTTCCCAGCCTTCTCCCCATAACCTATCAATCTCTGCCTTAAATACACACAATGACCTGCCTCTGCAGCTGCATGTTGCAACCAATTCCACAAAGTCACCACCCTTTGGCTAAAGAAGTTTATCTGCATCTCTGTTTTGAAAGGGCGCCCCTCTATCCTGAGGCTGTGCCCTCTTGTCCTAGACCTCCCACCATGGAAAACATCCTTTCCACATCTACTCTGTTTAGGCCTTTCAACATTTGGAAGTTTTCAATGAGATCCCCCCCCCCATCCTTCTGAATTCTAGCTAGTACAGACCCTGAGCCATCAAGCATTCCTTATATGATAACCCTTTCATTCCTGAATCATCCTTGTGAACCCCCTGGACCGTCTCCAATGCCAGCACAGCTTTTCTAAGAGGAGGGGCCCAAAACTGTTCACAATACTCAAGGTGAGGCCTCACCAGTGCCTTATAAAGCCTCAGCATCCCCTCCTTGCTCTTGTATTCTCGACCTCTTGAATTGAATGCTAACATGGCAGTTGCCTTCCTCACCACCAGCTTGATCTGCAGTTAAACTCTAGGGTGTTCTGCACAAGTTCTCCCAAGTCCCTTTGCATCTCAGATTTTTGGATTTTCTCCCCATTTAGAAAATTGTCCACACATTTATTTCTACTACCAAAGTAGTAGAACATTTTACAACATCGTACGAGGTGATTGATAAGTTTGTGGCCCAAGGTAGAAGGGGTCAATTTTAGAAAACCTAGCACATTTATTTTTCAACATAATCCCCTCCTACAGTTGCACACTTAGTCCAGCAGTTGTGGAGCATACGGATCTTGGACCTCCAGGAAGTGTCTACAGCAGGGGTGATTGATAAGTTCGTGGCCTATGGTAGAAAGAGATCAGTTATACGGTTCTCATTATGTGCACATGCAGTTCAACTCTTTGAGTGATTATGCAGAAAGTTTGAAGTTAATAACTCATTAGAGTGATTCATGTTTGTGGCCTAAGGTAGAAGGAGATGAGTTATTAACTTCAAACTTTCTGCCTAATCACTTAAAAAGTTGACTTGCATGTGCATGTAACGAGAGCTGTATAACATCTCCTTCTACCTTAGGCCACGAACTTATCAATCACTCATCTGTGGGAACTTCCTGGAGGTCCAAGACCCGTATGCTCCACAACCACTGGACTAAGTGTGTAAATGTAGGAGGGGACTATGTTGAAAACATATCACTCACGCCTCGTATTTCATTTGCCACTTTCTTGCCCATAAGTAGAGACTTCATTCCTTGATGTTGGTTAGCAGATGCTTTAGGTCTTCAATTTCAGCCAGTATTGTTATGTCATCAGCAGAATGAAGGTTATTCATGAATCTGCCACCAATTCTCACCCCTCGATTCTCCTTGTATACTCCCGCTTCTCTGCAGATTTGTTCAGCATACAAATTAAACAGGCGGGGGGAGAGAATACGGCCTTTATGGATGCTGATCCATTCTGCTTCTCCTTGTTCCATTCAAAATGCTGCTTCTTGATTGATGTAAAGATTGTGCATAAAAGGCGATCAGATGTTCTGGTACAGCCATGTGAGCCATAGTTTGTCAGGATCGATGCAGTTGAAGGCTTTGCTGTAGTCAATAAAGCAGATATAGATGTCCTTCTGGTATTGAGAATTCATCTCAATTCTACCATGATGTATCTTGTTCCCATTCCTTAAGGCTGAGGTCTTTTCTGAATGATCTTCTGTAAAACCCTGCTGGCATGAGGAATGATCATTTTCACACTTTTTGTAATTTTTGGAATAACGAGCGGCGCAGCAGACTGTAGCATCATGACGACTGTTTGTTGGTCTCCCCTTTTGCTGTGAAATGGGTGACGTCTCTCTGCCCCTTGTGTGTGTGAGAGAGAGAGAGAGAGAGCGCGCCTGTGGGATGTTGAACTAGGGTAAAAAATAGCTTTAGTTGACTGCAGATCGTGGTCTCCCTTTAGGTGCTTTGCTATTGCGTGGTGGGTGCTGATGCTTTTTTACTGAAACAGGTGGGGGAGGGAAGGTTGATGTTCGCAGCTGCTTATGTGGGGGAGGGAGGACTTCGGGGTTCTAACATTTTTCTGTCATTCATTCTTCAGAGTTCTTCTGTTTTTGTGGATGTCTACAAAGATTGAGCATTTCGGGTTGTGTACTGTATACATTCTCTGATAATCAATGGAACCACCTGAACCATTTGAATGGTCTTGTCTGCATTTCTGTAGCCCATGACCCAACTGAGATATTACTGCCCCACTTTATATACCTTCAGACGGTCAGGTTTTGCCTGAGCTATGACGATGTCATAGCATCCTCTTTGTTGATCACAACACTTGAAATTGGACTTTAACGATATACGATAGGCTGTGGTCGTTAATCCCTAATGAAAATGGCAGAAGCAGTCCAAATGAAAAAGAAGTCTAGATGGTAGTGTGTGGAATATCTGAAATAAGGATTTATACCAGCTCCAAACAACCATCAGCAACTAATGCTTCTGTTGTGTGAAAAAGTTTTTTTCAAATGAGGCATTGAAACCATCCAGGATCCTTGAACTTGATAAAGCAAACAAGAACTTGGCTTTGTGAAAACTTATAGAAATGGAAGGTTCATTTTCTCAGCGTTCAGGATGAGGTAGTAAATTGGATTAGACATTGGCTTTGTAGGAGAGGCCAGAGAGTGGTAGTAGAGGGCTGCCTCTCTGACTAGAGGCCCACAACTAGAGGAGTGTCACAGGGGTCGGTGTTGGGTTCATTGTTGTTTGTCATCTTTACCAACGATCTGAATGATAATGTGGTTAACTGGATCAGCAAATTTGTGGATGGCACCAAGAATGGGAGCGCAATGGACAGTGAGGAAAGCTATCATGGCTTGCAGTGGGATCTGGACCAGCTAGTAAAATGGGCAGATGGAATTTAATGCCGACAAGTGCAAAGTGTTGCAATTTGGGTGGACCAACTGGGGTAGGTCTTACACTGTGAATGGTAGGGCACTGAGGAGTGTGGTAGAGCAAAGGTATCTGGGAATAGATGTCCATATTCATTGAAAGCGGTGTCACAGGTAGATAGGGCTGTAAAGAAATCTTTTGACACATTGGCCCTTATAAATCAAAGATTTGACAACAAGAGATGAGATGTTATGTTGAAGTTGTTTAAGACATTGGTGAGGTCTAATTTGGAGCATTGTGTGCGGTTTTGATTACCTGCAGGAGAGATATAAATAAAGTTGAAAAATTACAAAGAAAGTTTACAAAGATGTTGCTGGGTCTGGAGGATCTGGGTTATATGGCAAGATTGAATAGGGTAGGACTTTATTCCTTGGAACATAGAAGATTGAGAGGAGATTTGATAGAGGTAGACAAAATTATGAGGGGTATAGAGGTGTACAAGATTATGAACCATAGGTTAAATGCAAGCAGGCTTTTTCCACAGAGGGTGGGTGTCCCTATAACCAGAGCTCTTGGGTTAAAGGTGAAAGGTAAAAAGTTTAAGGGGACATTAGGTGAACCTGTGCACTCAGATGGTCATGAGAGTGTGGAATGAGCTGCTAGCCCAAGTGGTGCATGTGAGCTTAATTTCAAAGATTAAGAGAAGTTTGGATAGGTACAAGGATGGTAGAGCTATGGAGGTCAATGGGAGTAGGCAGATTAAATGGCTTGGCATTGACTAGATGGGCCAAAGGGCCTGTTTCTGTGCTGTACTTTTCTATGATTCTATTACTCAATGATTTCAAAACATGTTTGCTTGCATTTCTCAACAAAACAGCGATGGTTGTGTGTGCTTCATACATTTCACTGGTCATTGCTAAATTGTAAAACCTCCTTACAATTGGAGAAGAACTGCTTCTGCCAGCAGTAAGGAAGGTTCTGAGAATGGTTTTGCGTAAGTCACCAGACCAAATAATGAAAGCGATTCCACTCAGCAGCAATTCTGTTCAAAAACGAATAGGTGCAATGTCTGAGAATTTAGGAAGACACATGGTGCACAGAATTTGCTCTGCAGTTGGATGTGTCAACCTTGCTAAGTAACGAATATTTACTTCTTGGTCATGTTTGCTTTAGAAAAGATGAAAGCATGGTTCAGGAGTTGTAATTTGTGATGGGACTAGAAACTGATATGAAGCGGGGGTCAATATTTCGGGTTGTTAAGCAATTTTTCAAAGAGAATGACAGTCTGCTCTCCAGCAGTCTTGTTTGTGCAACAGGTGGGGCACCATCAATGGCAGGACACCACTGTGGGGTTATAACTTTCTTGAAAGAAGTTGTACCTAACTTTATTTACCATTTACAGACAACATCTTGTTGCAAAAATACCCAAGTGATCGGCTGCACGAATCCTGGTATCATAGCGGTAAATAAAATCATATCCCATACTCTCAATTCTCAGCTATTTTGAGAGCTTTGTATTGAATATGATGAACAGTTTGATTGCTGTTGCAGATCTTTCTCAGAAGAAAACTGCCTGAGACACTTTTATGTGCTTTTTAAAACTGTGATAAAATTCTTTGAAGACTCAAGTGCTTCATTCAGTAATCAACTCAGGAATATTTGGCATGACGTTGCTTATTTACCAGAACTATTCACAAAGTTTAATGGAATCAGTCTTCAATTGCAGGGAAATTTTATCAAAGTCAAATCAGTCATCTCCATATCTCTGTTCAAGTTAACCCCATTTATGTGCAACATTGGCCATTGTGAACTTTTCCAGTTTCTGGCCTCTCTGAGTGGGAAGAGAGAGAGAGTACCAGGACTTCAAGTTTACTGTTCCCACCTGGGTGAGCTGCATAAAGACATGTCAGAAAGAGTTCAGGATCTTCTCTTGATCCAAATTCCAGATTGGGTAGTAAATGAATTCCTGAACCACTTGTAACGGGGAATTAACAGGAAGGGTGGACAAAGAACTAAGCTCGCTACAAAATGATTTTGAGCTGAAACTGAGCTTCAGAAAATCATATCAAGACTTTTGGATGCAGAACAAAATCTCTGAACGCAATCCTGCACTGTGCAAAAAGGTCAAGGTGTTCTTTATTGCCTTTCCAATGTCATGTTTAGTGGAGCACGGTTTCAGTGTAGACCCTCAACTTCTTTCACAGCAACAAAAAAGACTAAGTTTCTGAGAGTGTTATCTGAGACTCCTTCTGAGTGACATTCGGCCTGATGTTGAGAAGCTGATATCACTGCACCAAGCTCATCCATCTCACTGAAATATGAAAAAACAATGAATGGTTGCACTACTAATGTACACTCTAAAATTGTTGATGAAAATTGCCTTTATTGTAATTAAATAAAGAAATAATTTTATTTGAAGCTTTAAATAGATTTGAATTAATTTTGCAATTATTTGTCACTGCTTTGTATTTACAGTTCCCATTTTCTTTCACTGTGCATCTTAAATCAAAGTTCTTTATTGTTTTTATGTAATGGCCAGAAAGGGAGAGGGGATGTGATCTGGGAGCCAAGGAGGTGGTAACCCAAAAAGGTTTGGAAACCAATGGTTTAAATGATACCTTTTCTTTGTGTGAGTTTGTTTATTCCAATGACATTCCTGGGTCTGGAATTGATTGGGGGGGGGGGGAGGGGTGCGGTCTAAGGATTCCTTTGGAACTTGAAATGCCTATTGGCTAATTTAACTCGATGTATACAATTAGTTTTAACTTGTTTACTGAACACTGTCTCGGCCTGCTTCATCAATGTTGCTACCACTAGATATCCCAAATTCCATTGTCTAGAAGGAAAAAGTCATAGAACTCTACAGCGCAAACACAGGCCCTTCTAGTCCATGCCGAACTGTTATTCTGTCTAGTCCCATCAACCTGTACCTGGACCATAGATCTCCATATTCCTCCCATCCACGTACTTATTTACTTAGTTGGGTCCTTCGCTCTACATGGAGCAAAGCCATCGATGCCCTCTCGTCTCCATTGTCCTCTGAAGTCGATGATAAGGTTGGAGTTCATCAATGCTTCAGCAATCCATTCCATCCACTGTACAGGGGACTGGCCTACACAATTTTATTAGAGCCCTGTTGGTTGGCCTTACTTGTTCCCACCTCTCACAATGAGGATATAAGGGCTGGACTTTGAGAGGCCTCACTCCCATGTACTTACCTAAATTTCTCTTTAACGTTGAAGTTGAACCCACATCCACCACTTCTGCTGGCAACTCTCACCACTTTCAGAGTGAAGAAGTTACCATATAACCATATAACAATCACAGCACGGAAACAGGCCATCTTGGCCCTCCTAGTCTGTGCCGAACCCTTAATCTCACCTAGTCCCACCGACCCGCACTCAGCCCATAACCCTCCACTCCTTTCCTGTCCATATACCTATCCAATTTTACCTTAAATGACACCTTAAAGTTAATAACTCATCGGGATGATTGATATGTTAACCCCTCATGTTCTCCTTAAACATTTCACCTTTCACCCTTAACCAATGACCTCTACTTCTAGTCTCACCCAGTGGTCATTCAAAGTTCTGCTGCTCGTGTCCTTGCACGCCAAATCCTACTTAGCCATCAACCAAAGCTTAATGACTGAAAATAAAGTAAATTTATCATCAAAGTATGTATATGTTACTATATGCTACCTTGAGATTAATTTTTTTGGAGGCATTTACAGAAAAAACACCAAATGCAATAGATTTCCACAGAAACAAATTATGTATGAGGGGTGATTGATAAGTTCGTGGCCTAAGGTAGAAAGAGTCGATTTCAGAAAACCTAGCACATTTATTTTTCAACATAGTCCCCTCCTACATTTACATACTTAGTCCAGCGGGCGTGGAGCATACGGATCTTGGACCTCCAGAAAGTGTCCACAGCAGGGGTGATTGATAAGTTCGTGGCCTAAGGTAGAAGGAGATGAGTTATACAGCTCTCGTTACATGTACATGCAGGTCGACTCTTTGAGTGACTAGGCAGAAGGTTTGAAGTTAATAACTCATCGGGATGATTGATATGTTCGTGGCCTAAGGTAGGAGATGAGTTATTAACTTCAAACTTTCTGTATAATCACTCAGAGTTGAACTGCACGTGCGTATAACAAGAGCGGGAAAACTCATCTCCTTCTACCTTAGGCCACGAACTTATCAATCACCAATCTATGGGCACTTTCTGGAGGTCCAAAATCCGTATGCTCCACGACCGCTGGACTCAGTGTGTAAATGTAGGAGGGGACTATGTTGAAAAATAAATGTGCTAAGTTTTCTAAAATTGACTCCTTCTACCTTAGGCCAGGAACTTATCAATCACCCCTAATATAAGCAAAGATTAACAAATGACCAGTGTGCAAAAGAAGGTAAACAGTGCAAATAAAAAACTTAATACCAAGTATGAGAGTTGTAAGGAGTGTTTGAAAATGAGTCTGTAGGACGTAGAACCAGTTCAGAGTAGTGGTGATTGAAGTCCGGTTGTTGTAGGATACAAACTATTGCTGAACCTGGTGGTATGGGACCTAAGGCTTCTCTACCTTCTGCACAATAATAGTATGTGAAGAAAGCTTGACCTGGATATTGGAGGTTTTCGATGGTTGATGCTGCTTTCTGTGGCAGTGTTCCGTGCAGATGTGCTCAGTGATGGGGAGGACTTTGCCTGTGATGGACTGGGCTGTATTCCCCACTTTTCAAAGCCTTTTCTGTTTCTGAGCATCCGCACCAGGCCATGATGCAACCAGTTAGGATACTCTCTTCTGTGCATCTTTAGAAGTATGTCAGAGTTTTTGGTAACATGCTGAATCTATGCATACAGCCCGGAAAGTAGAGGCAGTGCAGTGCCCTCCTCATGATGACACTCTAGTGCAGTAATTATTTTGCAGATATCCTTGCATGCTATCGCTGTTCCTTGGTTCTGTTTATCTTTTTCAACCCTGTATTTCCAACCTAATTTACACCACCCACTGAGTCACCCCATTGCTAGGCAGCTGCCAACTTTCTGAGCCCTGATTTGCCCCATTAACCTTCTGAACCTACTTACAGTAAGTTACTTGAAGATAGCGTTATAGAATCATAGAACACTATGGTACAGAATCAGGCCCTTTGGCCCATTTACATAGTCTGTGCTCAACTATTAATCTGCCTAGTCCCATTGACCTGCTCCTAAATCATACCCTTCCCATCCATGTACCTCTCCAAATTTATCTTAAGTGTTGAAATCAAACTTACATCCACTGCTTCCACTGGCAGCTTGTTTCACACTCCCACCACCCTATTGCAACCTGGTTTAAGTAAGTTAGGTGAAAATTAATTTGTTATTTTACTTAATATTAATATTTTAGTTAAGGATCAAAGATCAAGGATCAACTTTATTTTGCCCTATTCCTACACATCTGATAGGAATTTGCTGTGTTGCGCTGGCAGAGACATGCAACGAAAAATCAACAACTATAAAGAATAAATAATCATATTAAATAATGTTGACAGATATAGGATAAAATATGCATAAATACATACATACCAGCATGCCTTTACAATGTCAACAGCATTATAAAAAGTGATTTTTAGTGCAGTGACTGATGTAATGGAGAGCGGTGGGTTGTGCGACTAGAACAGTTGATCAGATTATCAGCCTGAGGAAGAAACATTTAAGATCGCATGAGGTTATATTAATTCAATGTACTTTAAAGGAAATGTCTTTGAGAAACCATTTAAAAACATCAGAGGCATTTAAAAGAACCTCACTGACGTTGGACAGGTGGTGGTTGCTGCACCCCTCTGCTCTAAGGAGAGTAATGAGGCCTGGGGCCTGATTTAAACTGGGAGGCTGAAATAAGTTAGGGTGTGAATATAGGAGTTGGGATGTTATGTTGAAGTCATATAAGATGTTGGTGAAGCCAAATTGGAAGCATTGTGAGTAGTTCTAGTCACCTACCTACAGGAAAGCTATTAAGATTGAAAGACTGCAGAGAAAATTTACAAGGATGTTGCCAGGATTTGAGGACCTGATTTATAGGAAAAGGTGGAATGGATTAGGACTTTGGTATTCCCTGGAGCATAGGAGAATGCATTCTATAAATCATTGGGATTCCCTGCAGTGAGTCTTGAGCAATGAGGTAAAGGAAGGCAACATTAAAAATGTCAAATCGGGCGGGTGCAATGACAGATCCCTGTTAGACCCCTGTCTTAGCAGTGAAGGGTCCTGATTCAGAGCCGCTATTGCTGAGTACTGTGGTTGACCTGCCATCATGCAGTATTCTCAGTGTTTGTAGATACTGATCAGGGCAGTCATGTCTTGATGGTATACACCAGGGAGCTTGGCAGTCTGCTGTATCAAATGCCTGAGTCAAATGAACCCACCAATAGGCAACTTCTTAGGACAAGGGTTCTCAACCTTTTTCATGCCATGGACTCACACACTGTTCTTATAACTATATAAGACGTTGGTCAGACCCCTTTTGGAGTACTGTGCTCAGTTCTGGTCACCTCACTACAGGAAGGATGTGGATACTACAGAGAGAGTGCAGAGGAGATTTACGAGGATGTTGCCTGGATTGGAGAGCGTGCCTTAAGAGAATAGGTTGAGTGAACTCGGCCTTTTCTCCTTGGAGCGATGGAGGATGAGAGGTGACCTGACAGAGGTGTGTAAGATGATGAGAGGCATTGATATGGGGAGAGCCAGAGGCTTTTTCCCAGGGCTGAAATGAATAACGCGAGGGGGCATAGTTTTAAGGTGCTTGGAAAAAGGTATGGGGGGGATGTCAGGGGTAAGTTTTTCACAGAGAGGGGTGGGTGTGTGGAATGCACTGCAGTGGCAGTGGTGGAAGCGGATACAAAAGGGTCTTTTAAGAGCCTCTCAGATAGTTACATGGAGCTTAGAAAAATGAAGGGCTATGTGCTAGGGAAATTCTAGGCAGTTTCTAGAGTAGGATATATGGCTGGCACAAGGGCCGAAGGGCCTGTAAAACGCTACGCTATAGACTTCTATATTCTGTTTACTACTACTAATATATGCACTTTAATAGTAAATTTACTTTGAACTTTGAACTTTTTCATAAGTATGCTCTTTGGTGGTGTACAGTAACCCAACATCTAAAGTGAAAACTTGTAGAATTGTCTCTGATGAGGATAGTTCTGAGGAGTGGCAACGCTGCTGCTTTTTACAGTTTGGTTTAAGTGGAACATTTTGACCCTCTTGCTTTGTATTACACCTGCATATTTCACATGTTGCAGGATGTATTATGTTAAAGGGTTAAAGTCTGTCCCGAGCCATATAGGCTCATCAGGCCGGTACTTATTTCTGGTTTCCATGGTGTGAAGTGACTGAGAGTACAAGACTCTCCTCCGGATAGGACGCCTGTCTATCGTGAGGTTAACCTCCAGCATTTTTGCCGGTACCCATTTTCAGCTGGGTGGACTGGAGTGGTGTGTGGTTAAGTGCCTTGCTCAAGGACACACATGCTACCCTGGCTGGGGCTCGAACTCACGACCTTCAGATTGTTAGTCCAACACCTTAACCACTTTGCCACGTGCCACACATGTTAAAGGGTACCCATAGTTAATGTCTGTTAACCGGAAAACGTCTGGGATGCATCCTAAAATGTATCTAATAATAAGGACAAGAGATTCTGCAGATGCTGGAAATCCTGAGTAACACACACAAAATGCTGGAGGAACTCAGCAGGGTGGGCTGCATCTATGGAGATGAATAAACAGTTGATGTTTCGGGCCGAGGCCCTTCAACAGGACTGGAGAGGAAAGGAGAGGAAGCCAGAATGAGAGGGTGGATGGAGGAGAAGGAGCAGAAGCTGAGAGGTGAAGCCAGGAGGGTGGGGGAAGGACGATGAAGTAAGAAGCTGGGAGGTGATAGGTGGAAAAGGTAGAGGGCTGAATGACGACAAAGGATTTTTTGTTGTGTATTTAATATTTCAATAATATTTGAGTAATCTTGTATACAGACAGGCAGATTAAGCTTTCCTGTTTATTTAAATAACTCATTATGGTTACGTGTATAAAACCGTGAATTGCATACGTCATCATGTTACCAAGTGATGCATGTTCGCCTTGCTTAAAGTAAAGACGAAGTTACACCTGCATTTTCAGACTCCTGTAACTTCCTTTGAATTAATTTGAAGCTACAAAACATTATGTTTTGGATTTCAGTTTTGTATGGAATTAAAAGATGATGCCCATGTTATTTTGGCTTATTACCAATCTCATTAATGGCCTGGATGATTGGGTAAAAGAGTGACTCAAAGGGAGTGTGCTAATAAACATAAAAGAACGTTTGCCGAGACACAATATGCTGTAGATGCTGTAATCTGGAAGAACTCAGCAGGTTAGGCAGCATCTGTGGAGGCAAAAGGAAAGTCTGGCTTCAGGACTGTGAGAAATTTTGCAGCTTGAGTTTCCTGACTAAAACCATCAGGCACCTTAAAGAGGTCTCTTTCATGTTGTCAAGCTGAATAGGCAGCTAATCGCACCAAGCACGCAAAAGCAGGATATTTTTCTGCACATTTCATGCAAAATGTAATAAAGAGTAAAACATAAAAGTAGAATTGATGCTGACATTTCATTAAAAAACATTAAATTGTTTCATTTTAAAATTCATTCTATTCTGAAGTATTTATCAGATTTGACTTATGTAAAAATAATTACAGCCGTAGAGGTTTCAAAGCTGTAATTATACAATTAAAATCTCACATGCTCTTGTATAAGGTGCAAGGTTTTCTGGGGTGGTTATATTAACTCTGAGAAAAATTCATAACTGTCTGAATCTTTCTGTATACTGCCTTCCACCGACAGTGAGGGAAGACGCTTCAAAGCAACATAGTCCAAGCAGAGGCACTGAATCATGGACAGAAACTTTGAGATCTCTGCTTTAAACAATGCACGTTGAGAAATCCTGCGATAAGAGTACTGTCAGAGCACAACGGCTCCAAATGCTGATTGTTCTGTTGTCATTATAGCTGCAAACTCTAGCTATAATCTTACAATGATACCATTTACATAACTACAATGCAGCTGGTGTGGAGATTTTGATTTTCTGATGCGAAGAATTGCTATGGCAGGGATCAAAACAGTCTTGTAAGTATTGATACAGCAATTTAAAGTTAAAAGTTCAAAATAAATTTATTATCAAAGTATGTATACCATATACCACCTTGACATTCATCTTCTTGCAAAACAAAGGAAAATGATAGAACCTACAAAAAAAAGCAGTTTTGTAATTTACTTACTGCCCATTACACCTCTGCTATTTAGGGAAGCAATGAAGGTTCTCCATCCCTAGTGGTGTTCAGGACATCCTTCATTGTGTCGGGAGCTTCCTCTCAGTTTTCACTATTGTCAGCCATGCAAGACCTAGTGGAAACTCAGGAATGCCATTGCTCTCAGATGTAGAAGGATTCGTCATTGCTGTTTCCTTAACGGTTTTGTCTTACCAGTCAAGGTTGCTAGCCCTAAGCTGAACCCCCAAACCTGGAGGACTGATGGACCACTCTTAGTCTGGCCTCTACCCTTTGACCTGTTTGGCATGGGTGACCCTACCAAGAGTAAGCCAACGTAGCTCTTCAGGTTATTGAGGCATACAGGCCTCCAAACCCAACGACAAGGTCGGGGTCCCCTCGGAGGTCAGTTTTTGTAAGCCTGGGGTCAATTATTCATTGCGTCGTTATGATGTTTGGAAAGTAATTTCTGTGACTCTCCCAATAGATAAAGGAGCAGTTCCACTCAATGTTTTGATCAGAAAAGATTATCTGTTTCATCAAAGTATTGTAACAAAATTTACTCATTAATAAGGTTAATCAAATTGTTACAATTATGTGTCATGCTGTTCCCACAGAAATCAATGTATAGTTTTCGAAAGGGTTGATGGTGAAAACAGTAATGAGATTTTAAAAGTACTTTTAATGCAACTCTGTTAAAATAGTAGGGTGTCTTAACACCAATCAAAGTGTAATAGCCTTAATGTTACATTACAGTTATAAGTGGCTTGTGCAGTGTGACAGCAAGTGTTTATGAGGTTGCACGGGAAGTCCTGATTGCTGTGATCAATGTAAAATGTAATAAACATGGCAATAACACTGCCTCTTTTAGCTGTTTTTGAATAAAGTTATTATGAGTTGCATTATCAAAGCCAGCCCGGTTTTGATAAGTGTGTGGCGTTGTACATTTTTCAGTCTCATCTCATGAGGCTATAAAGCACATGAACATAATACTTTCCAGCTCTACTTTGAATGCAAATAAATTTGCAGACAAATTATGTATAAATTCATTACAAAAGCTGCAGAAGTGTACCTTGCCCAAATCCGCTGGTGAAATTCTGCCTCTTCAGATGTCAGAACGTCAGCCTTTTGGTGAAGCGCTGTTGAATTTTCATTCCCTGTCATCATTAGGATTGTAGGTGGAATTGTAAAATTTATGGCACACAACAAAATCATTTGTCCCATCGTGGCTGTGCTGGTGTCAGCACTGCAGCTGGAGCTGTTGACAGTAATCACATTTCTCTGTTTTTTTAGATCATTACTCCTTTTTGATCGTATGTGTATTAAGTCTACGTGCCGTGTTTTGCAGGGGCTGCAGCAAGGAAGGTCTGGCACGACAGGACATTTCCTTTGACACTGAAGGGATGTGATTCCGGTCTGGTCAGGTGGAAACTCATTCTGTCGGACGGAGCAGAAAGCGATGTCAACTGTGGAGCATTGCAGGTGCTGGAACTAAAACGGTAGGTCAGGTAGCATCTGTGGAGGGAAATAATCAGTCGAAGTTTCGGGTCTTAGCTTGAAGTGTTGACTCGTTATTCCTTTCCATAGGTGCTACCTGACCTGCTGAGTTCCCGTAGAATTTTGTGTGTGTTTTACTCTGGATTTCCAGCATCTGCAGAATCTCTTGTGTTTAATTTATGTGGAGAGAGACAGAGACAGAGAGTGGGGGACAGATAGACAGAGAGACAGATTAAGAGAGAGAGACACACACACACAGAGGCACAGAGAGATGCAGAGAGGGAGAGAGAGACAGAGACACACATACAGAGAGACAGAGAGAGAGAGAGAGAGAGAGAGAGAGAGAGAGAGAGACACACACACACACACACACACACACACACACAGAGGCAGAGAGAGACAGAGTTAATGTTTCAGGTCAATGTTCTTTCTTTCGTGCTGGACAGAAACCCAAATGGTGAGAAGCTGGTGAATGTTTGTGTGGGGAAATCCTTGCGTGAAAGGTACTTCTACATTAGTCTTTGTCATGTCTTCAGCCCCTTCCAGTGGGCCAGCAACTATTACACTTCTTCACCCTTTGATAGTGATCACCTTCAAAAGAGGCTGTGACAAGAGAACAACCAGGAGCAGGATGCAATGTGTGGATGCTGTGCTACATAATGAGATGTTTCTCTGTTTTCACACATAAATTGGTGGGAATATTGAATGACCAGCTAGAGGGAGTGACAGGGGCTGTGTTATTGTGCTATGACTCGATGGCTCCATAATTATAAGGTTATGATAATTGAGATGTCAGCCTCGATTCTACTTTCCTGATTGTTTCAGGAACCTCAGTTTTCCCTATATTTTAACTCGACCTTGTGTATATTCAATGGTTCAACCTCCACAGCTCATGGGACTAGCTCCAAACACTTACCCCACTCTCCAGCAGAAATTCCTCCATCTCCATTTTACATTGGTAGCCTTTAATTATGAAACTATGTTGATTAGATCTACACTCTGTGGTCACTTTATTAGGTACTCCTGTACACCTGCTTGTTAATGCAAATATCTAACCAGCCAATCATGTGGCAGCATCTGAATGCATAAAAGCATGCAGACATGGTCATTTGTCATTCAGATCAAACATCACAAGGGGGAAGAAATGTGGTCTAAGTGACTTTGACCATGAAATGATTGTTGGTGCCAGACGGGGTGGTTTGAGTATCTCTGAAACTGCTGGAGTTTTCGTGCACAACAGAGCCTAGAGTTTACAGACAATGGTGTGAAAGACAAGTGAATATCTAGTGAGTGGCAGATCTGTGGGTGAAAGCACACGGTGAATGAAAAAGGTCAGAGGAAAATCACTAATTCAAACAACTCTGATGGACAGATATTAGGAAGAATTTGTTTAGTCAGAGGCTGGTGAATCTATGGAATTGTCACAGATGGCTGTGGAGGTTAAGCTTTTGGGTTTAATTAAAGCAGAGTTTGATAGGTGCTTTGTTGGTAAAGTTCTCAGAGATTATGGGCAGAAGATAGGAAAATGGGATTGAGAGGGAAAATATATCAGCTATAATTGGATGGCAGAACAGACTTGATGGGCCAAATGGCCTAATTCTGCTCCTGTGTTTTATGGAGTTTGCCCTTGGATGTCCTAGCATTATGGTGGCAATCTGGCTGCTGGACAACTGTATTTTGCTCTTTGAGTCCACAGCGATGTTCTTGCTGACTTAAGGCCTTGGCCTAGATGAATGAGCTTCAGACCGTAGCAACATACACAAAGCGCTGGAGGAATTAGCGGGCCAGGCACCATCTAAGGAAAAAGCATACAGTTGACATTTCTGACTGAGACCCGTCAGGACCCTTTATCCAGCCTGACTGTTTACTCTTTTCCATAGATGCTGCCTGGCCTGCTGAGTTCCTGCAGCATTTTGTGTGTGTTGCTCGGATTTCCAGCATCTGCAGATTTACGTTTGTTTGAGCTTCAGACTATGCCCTGGGTTATTTAATGGAGCAGTCCAAAATGGTTGGACATGGAACATGGGTCAGTGTGTATTTGAGTTTGGTGCCCCCTGTCTGGGGGACCATCAATATGTTAAATCTGTTTCCAGATTTTCCTGGCTGACTGGGTAGACTGTAGCTCAGTGATGTGCAGTCACTCAGCGTGGTCCCCACGACTTCATCCTCCAGACAAACCCTACTGCACAGACATTGGGTCCCTAGCTGTCTTCAATCTTCACAAGGGCTGGGGAGGAGAGAGGGTACAGGGATACCTCTGGCCCTGAATTTGAGATGTTATGTTCCACTTCCTTGCTTCACGGAGTGACCAGCCTACAGACAGGTAGTGTTGTCCAGTCCGTGCAGGAGAGAGAGCATTGGACGGGCAGCACCTCTCTGTTCATGCACATCAGCTGAAGGTTCATTCTTTGCTGCTGGAGAATGGTGAGCTAGTCTAGCAAAAGATACAAAAGCCTGAAAGCACATTCCATCAAGCCCAAGGTCAGCTTCAATCCCATTTTTATATGATTACTGAATGGATCTCCTGTACATTGAGATGGACTCTTGACCTCACAATCCACCTTGTCATGGCCTTGCTCCTTATTCTCTACACTTCTGCTGTAACTGTAAGACTATAGTTTGCTTTCTGTTGTTATTTTTCTCTTGCACTGATGTGGTGAAATGATTTGTATGGATGGCGTGCAAAACTAACTTTCTCACTCTGCCTTGGTGTACGTGACTGTAATACGTGACGTGTCTGCCTTTTCAGAAATCGAAACGTCTTGTCGTCATTAGGTCGCATCTGGAATTTCCAATTGGCGAATGATTTCCCTCCACGCCGCTCTGTCCTGACACTTGTCCACAACATTGCTGATCTTGTCCAGCTTGGTCCAATCCTTGATGTTATGCAGACACCTCTTTCTTTGCCTTCCTTTTCCTTTCTTTCCCTCCACCTTTCCATACAGTAAGTCCGACAAGATGCTATCTCTCCGCGTAACATGACCACAATAAGCAACTTTTAACTTCATAATCTTCTCCAGCAATGTCCGTGGTCTATCAACTTCAGACAAAACCCTTTCATTTGAAAATTTCTCTACCCAGCTGATCTTCAACATGCGTTGATAGCACCACATTTCATAAGCATTAGCTCGTTTTATGTTATCCTTCTTCAGGGTCCATATTTCTGATCCATACCTCAGCACTGACCATACGTAACACTCGAGGAAGCAGATTCTACTTTGGATGTCTACCTTCCGATTGCATAGTAGATCTTTTAGCTTCATGAACTGGGTCTTAGCCATATCTATTCTCCTTCTGATCTCAACTTCACATCTCTCGTCATCTGGCAGACAACTGCCAAGATATTCAAACTTTCACACCTGTTCAATGTCTTGTCCATTCACTTGTAACGATACCATCATGAATGAGTATTCAGTGTTTGTTTTGCTTACCGCCATCAATTTTAAGGTTGATTTTTAGTCCGTAGTCAAGGCTTTTCTCATTCACTTTATTCAGCATAATTTGCAGTTCGCATTCGCTGTCAGCTAACGTGGTGTCGCCTGCGTACCTGATGTTATCCACCTTCCGGCCTCCGATTGGAATACCTGTCTCCTGATGGTCGCATTCCCGAAAAATTCATTCTCCGCAGGTGTTGAACAAATCCGGCAAGCCAACACAGCCTTGCCTTACGTCTCGATTAATACATGTCCATGGTGATAGCTCATTTTCTATCCTGACCGCCGCTTTCTGATTCTAATACAAGTTCCTTATTATCTGCACATTCTCCCATCACAGATTGTACTTGTTCAGCATCTCTATTACTTTCTCGTATCTTACTTTATCAAAAGCCTTTTCATAGTCAATAAAGCATAAATAGATGGTCTTTTGTGCCTCAATGCATCTCTCCATGATGTTTCTCATCATAAATATACCTTCCCTTGTTCCTGAGCCTTTACGAAAACCTAACCGTGTTTCTCCAGTTTCATCGCTGACTTACCTTTCATTCTGCTGAACACTATTTTCAACAGTAGCTTGATGCAGTGAGACATTAAGCTTATCATCCTGTGTTCGTTACATTTTATCGTTCTTGGCTTTTTTGGTAAGGCGATTAATACTGATTTGAGAAAGTCCTTGGAAGATTTCCTGTCACATAACTGTTGTTTAATTTCACTAAAAGGTTTCTTCTTCCCTTCGGACCAAGCGATTTCAGAATTTCAGTGGAAATCTTATCCTCACCGGCCGCCTTTCTGCCTTTTAGACTCCAAATCGCACTTTCCATCTCCGACATCAATATTTTAGGTTGATCGGTCATTTGATTTAATTCTGGTAAATCCTCAATCCTGCTTCAGCACTTGGGTTTCAACAACCTTGGAGTATTGTGTTCACTTCAGGCCACCTCATTATAGGAAGCTCTAGAGATGGTGCAGGGGACACTAATCAGGATGATACCTGGATTAAAAAGCATGCTTTATCAGGACAGGTTGAATGAAAGAGGGTGGAAGTGACTTGACAGAGTTATGCAAGATGACGCGGCACAGATCAAGTGGACAGCCGCACACTTATTTCTAGGGCAGACCTTGCTAATACAAGAGGGCATAACTTTGAGGTTTTGGGAGGCAAGTGTAGATGGGATGTCAAAGGTATTTTACACGTGGTGGATGCATCGTAGGTTCTGACAGGGTGGGTGGTAGAGGTAGATATATTCGGAACATTTCAGACACTCTTAGATAGGCACATGGGTGAAAGAAAAGCAGAGGGCTAGGTGGCGGGGCAGATTCAGATTGATATTAAATATGGAAACTGCACCAGAGTAGTGCATTTTATTCGCCATATCTAAGGATGGTGGAAGTGCGGAGAAGTTCCAGGATGAAGAGGTCCATGTATGAACAACGGTTGTGCAGGTTGACTCTGCACTCAATGCATCTTTGAATGAGTTAATTCAGACATGCAAGTTCCTGAGGGGGAAGAGTTGAAAGGGAGGAGGGTTCCTGTATTTGTAGTATCTAGAACTGTTGGAGGGGGGTATAATGTTCAAACAAATGGATATTCTTTTAAGCTGAACTTAAGACCATAAAATATAGGAGCAGAATTAGGCCATTTGGCCCATTGATTCTGCTTCACCATTTCATCATGGCTGATCCAATTTTCCTTTCAGCCCAAATCTCCTGCCTTTTCCCCATATCCCTTCATATCCTGACCAATCAAGAATCTATCAACCTGAGCCTTATATCTTGACCTGGCGTCCACAGCTGCCTGTGGCAAATAATTCCACAGACTCACCACTCTCTGGCTAAAGAAATTCCTCCTCATCTCCATTCTAAAAGGACACCCCTCTGTTCTGAGACTATGTCCTTTGGTCTTAGACTCTCCCACCATAGGAAACATCCTCTCCACATCTACTCTATCAAAGGCTTTCACCATTCAATAGGTTTCAATGAGGTCTCACCTCATTCTTCTGAACTCTAGTGAATACAGCCCCAGAGCCATCAGATGCTCTTCATATGCCAATCCATTCATCCTGTAATCATCTTCGTGAACCTCCTTTGAACCCTCTCCAGTTTCAGCACATCCTTTCTAAAATATGGGGCCCAAACCTGCTCACAATACTCCAAGTGAGGCCTCACCAGTGCTTTATAAAGTTTCAACATTACAGCCTTGCTAGTCCTTTAGAAATAAATGCTAACATTGCATTTACCTTCCTCACCACAGACTCAACCTGAGATTAACCTTTAGGGAATCCTGCACAAAGTCTCCCAAGTCCTTTTATGCCTTGTATTTTCTCTCCATTTAGAAAATACAAGGGGTGATTGATAAGTTTGTGGCCTACGGTAGAAGGAGATGTTATTAACTTCAAACTTTCTGCATAATCACTCAAAGAGCTGACCTGCATGTGCATGTAGTGAGACCATCTCCTTCTTATACCAAAATGTATGACCATACACTTACTGACACTATATTTCATTTGCCATTTCTTTGCCCATTCTCATAATCTGACTAAGTCCTTCTGTAACCCCTCTGCTTCCTCGAAACTACCTGCACCTCCACCTTTCTTCATATCTTCTGCAGACTTTGCAATAAAGCCATTGATTTCATCATCCAATTCATTGGATATAAAAAGAATCTGTCCCAACACAGACCCCTGTGGAATGCCAATAGTCACTGGCAGCCAGTCAGAAAAGGTTCCCTTAATTCCCATTCTTTGCTTCCTGCCAATTAACTACTACTTTATCCATGCCAGAATCTTTCTGTACTACCAGGGGCGCATAGCTTGTGAAGCAGCCTTACGTGTGGCACCTTTTCAAAGGCCTTCTGAAAATCCAAGTACACAACATCAACTGATTCTCCTTTATCTATCCTGCTTGTTACTTTGTCAAAGAATTCCAACAGATTTGTCAGGCAAGATTTTCCTTTGAGGAAGCCATGTTGACTATGGCCCATTCTATCATGTGCCTCCAAGTACATTGAGATGTCATGCTTAATAGTTGACTCTAGCATCTTCCCAACCACTGATGTCAGATTAACTGGCCTATGGTTTCCATTTTTACTAACTCTCTCCTTTCTTGAAGAATGGAGTGACATTTGCAATTTTCCAGTCTGGGACCATTTCAGAATCTAGTGATTCTTGAAAGATCATTACTAATGCCTCCCAAATCTCTTCAGCCACTTCTTTCAAAACTCTGGGGTGTACACCATCTGGTCCAGGTGACTTATCTAACTTCAGACCTTTCATTTTCCCAAGGACCTTTTCTTCACACACTTTATGTCCCCGACACCTAGAATTTACACCATACTGCTAGTGTCTTCCACAGTGAAGACTGATGTAAAATACTTAATCAGTTCATCAACCATTTTGTTGTTCCCCTATTACTACCTCTTCAGCATCATTTTCCAGCAGTCTGATATTCACTCTTGCCTCTCTTTTACACTGAAGAAACTTTTGGAATCCTCTTTAATATTATTGGCTAACTTTTGACTTCTATCTTTACCTTCTTAATGACTTTTCAGTTGCATTCTGTTGATTTTTAAAAGCTTCCCAGTCCTCAAACTTCCCAATAATTTTTGCTCTATGTTATGCCCTCAGGTGGAATTTCTACCCTCAGATGATTATGAACTTTTAGAATTCTCTTAGAGATTATGTAGAGAATGAGTCATACATTGTTAATCTCCACATTAAATGCATTTAAGAAGCTGACTTCTGTTGGGTGAGCAAAGGAAAGAGAATTGTTAAGGATAAAATTAGATCATTTATGACTTTATTGATTGGCAGAGATTGACTGAGCAATTCTATGCTCTGTTTCTTAGGTTCTCATGTTCTGGCAATGATATCGTAAGAGGAAGAACTGGAAAATTTTTGCAAAATCCTTCTTTATAAGTTAACATCTGCATGCAAATGGAAAAAGATAGATTGGAAGCATTCTGTAGAGCTATTAATGGACAGAACTCATATGAAGGCCATTCAGCCTTCTGAAAGTGTTCCATCATCCATTCATCCACCTGGCTTCATTCTGCTCAAAAAACTATTAATCCTCGTTCCGACATTCTCAATTGAGGAGGGGGGTCTTCAAATTTCCATTCACCTTTCTGTGATGGAGTGCTGTGTTACACTGCCCAAGTGAGAAAGCCCTTCCATCTAACTTAGTGGACTTCCCAATGGAGGATACTGTGGGGGAAGTGGTCACTTTTGGTTGTAGGTGTTAAATAACTGCAAACATATGGTGTGACAGTGATCTTCATAAATCTCATGGACTACTTTCAGTATAAATGTACAGTGTATGTGTGCGTGCACACACACACACACACACACACACACACACAGACACACACACACACACACACACACACACACACACACACACACACACACACACACACACACACACACACACTAGTCTGGTGGTTAGCACAATGCTTTCCAGTTCAGATGGCCCGGGTTCAATTCCCGCTGCTGCCTGTAAGGAGTTTGTACGTCTCCGTATGAGTGCGTGGGTTTTCCTCCGGCTGCTCCAGTTTCCTCCCACAGTCCAAAAATGTACGGGTATGGTTACTGCAAATTGTCCCATGAATAGACTCAAATTAACTTGGGGGCTTACTTTGTGGCCATGCACTGCATCTCAGTAAATAGATAAATGATATGTAATTATTTATTTAATGATATAAATATGGACACAGCTACTGAACATCTTTAAGTGTTCATTAATGATATGATAAAAGTATCATTCATTGTTACCAAGCTACAAAGAGATGATTTTGTGTCAGTGAATGCAATTTATTGCTTTGAGTTTGATAAGCAGTTTCATTTGGTTTCACCTGTCAACTTCAGCTGTCATATATCAGCAGTATTTCTGTATTCCCTTTCTCACAATAATCTTCTCAGTTGCTCTGTCCTTTAATGTTTTTAACTGTAGATTCCTCACATCTTTTGTCACTGTAATGCACAGTTTTTGTCTTGAGCTTTTATAGTATAAGTTCTCCATTATACACAAAAGGCAATTGTACACTGATCCACAAAGCAAAGCTATTTGTTCCGATGTAAATCCACTAATCAAATAGAGAAAAACTTAAATTGTTGCCTCTTCACATGACGGACTGACATTTTTTCTACTGCAGTTTGCTCCCTATTTGGTGGGTCACATTTTATCATCCTTGTTTTCTGCCTTAACTAACCCAGTAATGACATGTTCGTGTAGTTATTGTACCAGGTAACGCTATGAAGCAAACTTGAACTCAGAACCCAAGAAGATGCCACCTTCCAGGGTGGAGGAGCAAAACCTTATATTCCGTCTGGGTACCCTCCAACTTGAAGGCATGGATATAGATTTTGCCTTCCGGTGAACAAATATCCTCCCCCCCACCCCCCGCCACCTTTCCTTTATTCTCCTCTCTGACTTTTCACCACTTCTCACCTGCCTGTTACTTCCCCCTGGGCCCCCTCCTTCTTTCCTTTCTCCTCTCCTATCAGATTCTTTCTTCTCCAGCCCTTGACCTTCCCCACCCGCCTGGCTTCACTATCTCCTTCCAGCTAGCCTCTTTCCCCTCCCCCCCAGCACTTTATTCTGACATCTTCTCCTTTCCTTTCCAGACCGGAAGAAGGGCCTCAGCCCAAAACATTAGCCGTTGACTTTTTTCTGTAGATGCTGCCTGATCTTCTGAATTCCTCCTGAGCTCAGTGTGTATTGCTTTGGATTTTCAGGATCTGCAGATTTCCTCTTTTAGGTTTCAGGCACTCATTGCTTTCTTATAAGCCCCCCCCCCCACCCAATACCCCATAACCACAGTGCCAACTTCAAACCAACTTGCTTGCTTTCAAAACAACACACACAAAATGTTGGAGGAACTCAGCAGGTCAGGCTGCATCTCTGGAAATGAATAAACAATTGACATTTTAGGTTAAGACCCTTCTTCAGGACAGGAAAGGAAGGGAGAAGATACCAGAATAAGAAGGTGGAGGGAGGAGAAGGAGGACAAGCTAGAAGGTGATAGGTGAAGGCAGCTGTGTGGGGGTGGAGAGATGGTAAGAAGCTGGGAGGTGGTAATTGGGAAAGGCAAAGGGCTGGAGAAGAAGAGGTCTGATAGGAGAGGAGTGTGGATTGTGGGAAAAACTGAAGGAGGAGGGGCACCAGGAGTAAGTGATAGGCAGGTGAGGAGAAGAGGTAAGAGGCCAGAGTGGGAAAATGAGGGAGGGGGAGGGGGAAAATTCACCAGAAGTTGGAGGAATCAATGTCTATTAGTGGCGGACCTGTCAATTTGCAATTCATTAGCAGGAGCAAGTAAAAGTAAAGCAGGGTGAAAGCATTGTGTGAGGGGACCAGTGTAGGAGTGGGAACTTGAGACTTTGGCGAAGAGGCACTGGTAAGTAGCAAGCAGGGCTTTTGTAGTGGTTGAATAAATAGTCACTAAATTACAGCTAATTAACTAAAGTAGGGATGATACAAGATGATGTGGGAGCTGGTGGACCCCATTGTGGTTCCTGGTGACCACATCTACAGCAAGTGTTGGCAGCTCGAGGAACTCAGGCTCAAAGTTGATGACCTGGAATTGCAGCTTCAAATGCTGCGGCACATCAGGGAGGGGGACAGTTACCTGTGTTCTCTGTTTCAGGAGGTAATCACACCCATTAGATTAGCTGCCTCAAATTCAGTCTGTGGACAGGGACAAGACGGTGTGACTGCGAGTGAAATGGGTAGTTGATCAGAGAGACAGTGCTGGAGCAGACTCAGCCCTTGAGCTTGTCCAACAGGTCTGATATTTTTGTTCCCTGTGTGAATGAGAATGAGGGCTGTAGGAATGATGAGCAATCTAACTATGGCACCATGGTTCAGGGAGAGAAGAGAAATGTAGTGGTAGTATCGTCAGGGAAATAGAGTTTTCTGTCATGAGGACAGAGCACCCGAAGGCTGTGTTGTCTGCCTGGTGCCTGGGTTTGGGACATCTTGTCTAACCTACAGAGGAATTTGCAGTGGGAGGGAGAAGATCCAGTTGTCGTAGTCCATGTGGGTACCAATGACTTAGGTGGAATGAGGAAAGAGGTTCTGCTGAGGGAATTTGAGCAGCTAGGGACTAAATTAAAAAGCAGAACCAAAAAGGTGGTAAAGTCTAGATTACAACCTGAGCCACCTACAAAGTGACATAGGGTCAAGAAAATTAGAGTCAAATGTGCGGCTCAAGGATTGGTGTGGAAGAAGTAGGCTGGAATTCATGGGAAACTGGCACCAATATTGGGGAAGGAAGGAGCTGTACCAATGGAATAGGCTCCACCTGAACCATGATTGGACCTGGATCCTAGTGAATTGCATAACTATAGCTGTAAATAGTAGGGGGTGAATTCAACTGTTTGGAGAAGTATGGATAAAGTATAAAAGAAAAATGGATAAAGATAAAGAAAAAAACAAAAGGTCAAAAAGAGAAAAGTATGAGTGAAGAAAAGTCAAGCGCAAGAGAGTAAAAGATTACAAGATTTTAAAAGCACATTGAGTGTAAGGGCACTGTATTTGAATGCCCGTAGTATTCGAAACAAGGTCAGTGAACTTGTGGCACAAATCAGTACAAAGAGGTATGATTTAGTGGCCATTACAGAGACGTGGTTGCAGGGTGGAGAGGATTGGGAATTAAATATCCAAGGAGATCAGTAATACGGAAGGATAGGCAGGAAGGTAAGGGATGTGGGTAGCACTCTTAGTCAAAGATGAGATCAGGGCAATAGTGAGAGATGATATAAGATCTAAGGAGCAGAATGTTGAAATGATCTGGGTAGAAATTAGGAATATTAAAGGGAAAAAAATCACTGGTGGGAGTTGTCTGTCAGCCACCGAATAATAACATCACAGTGGCACAGGCAATAAACAGAGAAATTTCTGAGGCGTGTAAGAATGGATGAGCAGTTATCATGGGGGACTTTAACTTGCACATAGATCAGGTGAATCCAGTTAGTCAAAGCAGTCTTGAGGAGGAATTCATAGACTACATCCATGATGGCTTTCTTGAATAGCATATTACTGAACCTACAAAGGAACGTGCTATCTTAGATCTGGTCCTGTGCAATGAGACAGATAAAATTAGTGATCCTCTTGGAAAGAGTGATCTCAGTATGATTGAATTTCTCATACAAATGGAGGGTTCAATCTAAAACCAGTGTATTATGCCTAAACAATGGAGACTACAATGGGATGAGGGGTGATTTGTGGAATGGGAACACAGGCTATATGGTGGGACAGCCGAGGAACAGTGGAAGACTTTCAAAGACATTTTTTCATGGTGCTCAACAAAGTTAAGTTGAAGTTTGTCCCGAGCCTTATAGGCTCATCAGGCCGGTGCTTATGCTGGCTTCCGTGGCGTGAAGCGACTTTGAGTACGAGACTGCCTCCCAGATAGGACACTAGTCTATTTTGAGGTTAACCCCCAGCATTTTGTCTGTATCCATTTTCAGCTGGGTGGACTGGAGCAATGTGTGGTTAAATGCCTTGCTCAAGGACACAAAATACTGCTTTAGCTGGGGCTCGAACTCGCAACCTTCAGACCACCAATCCAACACCTTAACCACTTGGCCACATGCTCAGCAAAAGTATATTTCTATTAAAAGCAAGGACAGTAAATGTGGGGAGAACCAGCCTTGGATAACTAAGGAAATAAAAGAAGCCATCAAACTAAAAGGTCATGCATACAAAGTCGCCAAGACTAGTGGGATACTGGAAAACTAGGAAAACTTTAAAAAGCAACAAAGTACCACTAAGTAAGCAATAAAGAAAGAGAAGCTAGATTATGAAAAGAAACTAGCACAAAATATAAAAACAGATAGAAAAAGTTTTTATAATTATCTGAAGTAGAAAAGGGTGGCTAAAGTGAATGTAGGTTCTGTGGAGGATGAGAAGGGAGAATTGATTATGGGTAGCTGAAGTTTTGAATGACTATTTTGTGTCGGTCTTCATGGTGGCAGATGTACCTGCCATGGCAAAGAGAGATGTTCTGAATGCAATGGAAGGTGAGGACCTTAATACAATAGCTATCACTGAAGAGGTAGTGCTGAGCAGAGCTGTGGGCCCGAAGATAGATTAGTCCTCTGGTCATAGACATAGAAAATAGGTGCAGGAGAAGGCCATTTGGCCCTTCAAGCCTGCACCGCCATTCAGTATGATCATGGCTGATCATCCAACTCAGAACCCTGTTCCTGCTTTCTCTCCATACCCCCTGATCCCTTTAGCCACAAGGGCCATATCTAACTTGGTCCTGATGGAATGCATCCCAGGGTACTGAAGGAAATGGCAGAAGTTATAGTAGAAGCTTTGGTGATGATTTACCTAAATTCTGTGGACTCTGGGCAGGTCCTGGTGGATTGGAAGACAGCGAATGTCACACCACTGTTCAAAAAATGGATGTAGGCAGATGGCAGGTAATTATTGTTAGTTAGTTTAACATCTGTATTTTGGAAAATGCTTGAAGCTATCATTAAAGAAGAAATAGCGAGGCATCTGGAAAGAAATGGATCCATCAGGAAGACACAGCATGGATCCAGCAAAGGCAGGTCCTGTTTGACAAGCTTACTGGAGTTCTTTGAGGATATAATGAGCACAGTGGATAGAGGGGAACAGATAGATGTTATTTTCTTGAACTTCCAGAAGGTATTCGATAAGGTGCCGTATAAAAGGCTTATCCATTAGAGTTGGGGGTGATGTATTAGCATGGATAGAGGATTGGTTAACTAATAAAAAATAGGGAGTTGGGATACATGGGTGTTACTCTGTTTGGCAATCAGTGGTGATGGTGTGCTGCAAGAGTTGGTGCTGGGCCCACAACTGTTCACGATATACATTAACGATCTGGAAGAGGGGGCAGAGTGTAGTGTATCTAAGTTTGCCAATGATACTAAATTGACTGAAAAGCAAATTGTCAGAAGATATGGAGAGTCTGCTGAGAGATATAGATATGTTAAGTGAGTGGGTAAGGGTCTGGCAGATGGAGTACAATGCTGGTAATTGTGAGGTCATCTACTTTGGAAGGGAAAATGAAAGATAAGATTATTATTTAAATGGTAAACAATTGCAGCATGCTGCTGTGCAGGGGGACTTGGGAGTGCTTGTGCATGAATTGCCAAAGGTTAGTTTGCAGGTGCAGCAGGCTATCAAGAAGGCAAATGGGATGTTGGCCTTCATCGCTAGAGGGATTGAATTCAAGAGCAGGGAGGTTATGCTGCAACTATACAGGGTACTGGTGAGGCCGCACCAGGAGTACTGTGTGGCGTTCTGGTCTCCTTACTTGAGGAAGGATATACTGGCTTTGGAGGCAGTGCAGAGGAGGTTCTCCAGGTTGATTCCAGAGATTGAGTTGCCTGGGACTGTACTTGCTGGAATTCAGAAGAATGAGAGGAGATCTTATAGAAACATATAAAATTATGAAAGGGATAGATAAGATAGAGGCAGGAAAGTTGTTTCCTCTGGTAGGTGAGACTAGAACTAGGAGGGATAGCGCCAAGATTCGGGGGGTGGGGTAGATTTAGGACGGAGATGAGGAGGAAGTGCTTTTCCCAGAGAGTGGTGAATCTGTGGAATTCTCTGCCCAATGAAGCAGTGGGGGGCTACCTCAGTAAATATATTTACAGATTGGATTGATTTTTGCATATTAGGAGAATTAAGGGTTATGAGGAAAAGGCAGGTAGGTGGAGATGAGTCCATGGTCAGAACAGCCATGATCTTATTGAATGGTGGAGGAGGCTCAATGGGCCGGATGGCCTACTCCTGCTCCTATTATTTATGTTCTTCTTTTCTTACGTTCATGCTATCAGCTGGGCGCTACCTTGTCTTCATATTTAATCTTCCAAGCATACTCACAACCTCACCCTTGAGAACATCTTCCTTTACCCCTTCATGTCCTATCCTTTACATCTCACCTTGTTCCCCTTCTTCCTTCTCTATTCCCCTTCAAAAGGGTTTTAAGGCATGACTTACTGTTAAGCACACTGTATATTATAAACTGAATATGTGTGATCTAGGAACAACCCCCTCACGGAACTAGGACTGAAAAAAAGAGAGAATTAAATAACTATTTTAACTAAAGGTGCACTGCAAGAAGAAATACACTGCTGCTGTCTGGAAATACCAAATTCCAGATGCTTTCAGAATCAAGTTTATTATCACCAACAGATGTGAAAATTGTTGTTTTGGGTCAGTGCAATACATAAAAATACTATAAGCTACAATAAGGAATATATTAAAAATAAATGAGTAGTGCATAAGAGAGAAAAATAGTGAGTTAGTGTTCTTGGGTTCATGGACCATTCAGAAATCTGATGGCAGAGGGAAGATTAGTTTTAGTGAGGGAAACATGATTCTGTCTCAGCTCAGAATCAAAAGCTGGTGCATTCAAGTTCCACTCGATAGACATGAGCGCGTTGAGTTAGACGTCCATCTACAACCAATGGTAGCAACTAATTGTACACATTTTCAATTGTAACTTACAATGATCTTAACATATTGTACTACACTGCTGCTGCAAAACAACAGCTATGTGTTATAGTCCTCTTCTTTAATACCATTTCATTTAATGCTTTAATTATTATCAAGTGCTCTGTCATTTGATTGCAGTCCTGAGGGAGGACTGTACTGATGGAGGTGTTGGCTTCTGGATAGAACATTAAACTTTGGTCTCTCCGATCCTTTCTTGGAAGTTAAAAGGTCATAAGAAGCTTTTTCTTGTTTTAATTCCAGCATAAAAGAAGCAAAGATCAGGGATCAACTTTTTTTTGCCTTATACATTTACATGTATTAGGAAACTGCTGTGATGTGTTTGTCAGGGTGCGGCATTTAACAAATTCGACAATTACAAAGAATAGTTATATAAAGTAAAGTTGCAGATTAAAGTGCAGATATGGAATAAAATGTGCATACGTACCAGAATATATTCACAATGTAAACAACATTATGAAAAGCGGTTTAAGGTGTTTACAGTGAAGGGCAGCAACAGGGATGAGGGCTGGCTAACTGGAATGGTTGATCAGATTGACTGCCTGGGGGAAGAAATTTTTAAGCTGGCATGATGTTTTTGTTTTAAAAAGGAGGGTTTGCACACTGGTTGTTTTACAGTCTTTCTGTGTAGTTTTTCATTGATTTTATTGTATTCTGTTTCTTTGTTGTACTGTGAATGCCTGCAAGAAAATGAATCTCAGGGTAGTATATGGTGACATAGAAATACTTTGATAATAAACTTTCTTTGAACTTTGAAGTTTGATCTAGCTTCTGCCAGCTTTCAAAGTGATTTCTGCTGACATTGGAGAGGGTTCAAAGGATGTTCACAAAAATGATTCCACAATTGAATGGCTTGTTATATGAAGGGTGTTTGATGGCTAAATTCAGTGGAATTCAGAGGAATTCAGAAGAATGAGGAGAGACCTCATTGAAACCTATTGAATGTTGCAAGGCCTTGAGAGAGTGGATGAGGAGATGATATTCCCTTTGGTGGGGGATTCTAAGACCAGAGGCCTCAGAATAGAGGGTCGTCATTTTAGAATGGAGATGAGGAGGAAATTATTTAGCCAGAGAGTGGTGAATCTGTGGAATTTGTTGCCACAGGCAGCTGAGGAAGTCAAGTCATAACGTATATTTAAGCCAGAGTTTGATAGATTCTTGATTGGTTAAGGCATGAAGGGAGATGAGGAGAAGGCAGGAGACTGGGGCTGAGAGGGAAAATTGGAGCTGACGTAATGAAATTGCCAGACTTGATGAGACAAATGGTTTAATTCTGCTCCTATGTCTTATGGCCTTATGGAAAGAAGGTCAATTTTATTGTTTCAATTCCCTCACTATTCTCTGCAATCTATTCTCCTTCGAACATCCATTGATTCTACTCTGACTTTCCTACCTCCCAGCTACACTGGGGGTAATTTGCAGCAGTCAATTAGTCTGCCAGCTAATGCATTTAGGGAAATTTGGAGGTAAACAGGAGTACTTGGGGCAAACTATGCAACCACAGGGAAAACATACAAATTCCACACTGACAACACCCAATGTCAAAGGGAACGTAGACCAAAAGATATAGGAGCAGAATTAGGCTATTTGGATTATCGCGTCTGCTGCGCTATTTTGACATGGCTGATCCAATTTTCCCCTCAGTCTAAATCTCCTGCCTTCTCCCAATATCCCTTCATGCCCTGACCAATCTATCAACCTCTGCCTTAATATACATAAAGACTTGGCCTCCACAGCTTCCTTGGCAAAGAAGTTCACAGATTCACCACTCTCTGGCTAGAGAAATTCCCCCTCATCTCCATTTTCATCTCCCCTCTATTCTGAGGCTGTGTCCTCTAGTCTTAGACTCTGCTATCATAGGAAACATTTTCTCCACATCCACTCTATCAAAGCTTTTTGCCATTTGATAGGTTTTACTAACATCACTCCTAATTCTTCTGAATTCTGGTGAATACTGGCCCAGAGTCATCAGAGGCTGCGGATATGACAAGCCCAGGAGTTGTGCAGAAGCAACTCTACCAGCTACACCAGCCTTTCAGAGGAACTTTCATGGTTCTATCAACATTCAGTGCATGAATTATCCTTTCATCAATGTCATATGTAATTTGGATAATCTAATAATGCTGCTATTTGTGAGATTTTGAAGAAAATGGGGTGTCTCAAACCTGCCCTTCTCTAACAGTGGCCAAATCAGGCGTAAGTTTCAAAGTTCAAGTATATTTATGATCAAAGTACATAAACGTCACTAAATGCTACCCTGAGATTCATTTTTTGCAGGCATTCACAGTCGAATAAAGAAGTACAACAGAATCAGTGAAAAACTGAACAGAAATAAAGACTGTGAAGAAACCGATGCGGAAAAGAAGGCAAATGGGGCAAATACAACAATAATAATACATAATAAATAAGTATTACTGAGAACATGAATTTTAGAGACCTTGAGAGTGAGCCTGCCGGTTGTGTTCAGTGTTGAGGTGAGTGAAGTTATCCACACTGGTTCAGGAGCCTGATGGTTGAAGGGTAATAACTGTTCCTGAAACTGGTGGTGTGGGACCCTAGGCTCAGTTCAGAGTTGAGGTGAGTGAAGTTATCCACACTGGTTCAGGAGCCTGATGGTTGAAGGGTAATAAGTGTTCCTGAAACTGGTGGTGTGGGATTTAAGGCTCTTGTACTACCTTTCCAATGGTAACAACAAGAAGAGAAGAAACTGCTATTGAAAAAAAAGACATGAATGTCCATTTGGCCCTTCTTACATTCCAAGATTTTATCTTCATACATCTTCTGCAAAACAAATTCATGATCCTCAATTTGCCACCAATGCAAAATGTCACTACTATGGTGAAAATCTCTGCTATTGGGGAGAGATTGGTAAATGGTAAAACAGGAAGCATCACTTCACACACCAGCAGAAAGCCCAGCAGCGTCTCTACTTTCTACAAAGGCTGAGGAAAGTCCATCTCCCCCCCCCCCCCCCCCCCATCCTCATCACATTCTACAGGGGTTGTATTGAGAGCATCCTGAGCAGCTGCATCACTGCCTGGTTTGGAAATTGCACCATCTCGGATCGCAAGACTCTGCAGTGGATAGTGAGGTCAGCTGAGAAGATCATCGGGATCTCTCTTCCCACCATCACAGACGTTTACACTACACGCTGCATCCATAAAGTAAACAGCATTATGAAGGACCCCACGCACCCCTCATACAAACTCTTCTCCCTCCTGCCGTCTGGGAAAAGGCACTGAAGCATTTGGGCTCTCACGACCAGACTATGTAACAGTTTCTTCCCCCAAGCCACCAGACTCCTCAATACCCAGAATCTGGACTGACACAAATTTACTGCCCTCTATTGTGCCTATTGTCTTGTTTATTATTTATTGTAATGTCTACACTGTTTTGTGCACTTTATGCAGTCCTGAGTAGGTTGGTAGTCTAGTGTAGTCTTCTCTGTGTTGTTTTTATATAGTTCAGAGTAGTTTTTGTACTGTTTCATGCAGCACCATGGTGCTGAAAAATGTTGTCTTGTTTTTACTGTGTACTGTACCAGCAGTTATGGTCGAACTGTCAATAAAAATTGACTTGACTTGACTTTTTCACTTGTTACCCAAAAATAAGAATGAATGTTTCAAATGCTTTCTGAAAGCTCAAGAAAATAACCTCTCCCTCACTGTTGCAAAAATTGAGGAGCTGGTTGTGGACTACAGGAGGAATGGAGACAGGCTCACCTCTATTGACATGAATGGATCTGGGGCTGAGAGGGTGAACAGCTTTCAGACACATCACCGAGGTTCTCATGGGATCTGTGCGTACCGGCTGTGTGGTGAGAAAAGCACAAAGCACCTCTCTCACCTTCTTCCACCAGGCCATCAGACTGATTAATTCGCACTGATACAACTGTATTTCTATGCTATGTTGACTGTCCTGTTGTACATGCTATTTATTACAAATGACTATAAATTACACATTGCACACTTAGTCAGAGATGTAAAGATCTTTCTCCTCATGTAAGTGAAGGATGTTCGTAATGAAGTCAATTCAATTCGATTCAATATAATGGGGGCAACTAAATGATAAGGGACTGTTTTAAGTATAATTATGGAAACCCCTCAAAATCATCTTTGAAGATGTTTTAGCACTATTTCCTAATTTTTTGATCTATATTGCATTGATACGATGTGACTTGCAACAGTTGGCAGTGTCAATTGCACCTCATTTCCATTGTGCTCTGAAAGATTGTACACTCACAGTTTTTATAACTCAAAGGGTTCTTCCCTGGAGTATTTTTACTTCTTTTTCTTACTGGCGTAAGTATCGTTTGGTTTAGCAAAATTGAATTATAGTCGAGACATACAGGACGGTGCATAAGTATATAAAGAAAAATTCTATAAGGTGATGTTGCTGTCAAAAATAAAATTAAAGATTTTTAAGTATCAAAAAAATTACTATAAAGAGTGATAAACAGTAAAAGAAAGCTAAATTAAATCAATATTTGGTGCGACCACCCTTTGCCTTTAAAACTGCATCAATTCTCTTAAGTACATTATCATGCAGAAAATTGACAGGTAGGTTATTCCAAGTGTTTTAGAGGATTTGCCACAGTTTTTATGCAGACTCTGTCTGTCTTGCTTGCTTCTGTCTCTCCAGCTAATCCCAGACAGCCTCGATGATGCTGAGATCAGGTCTCTGTGGAGACTATACCATCTGAAACTATATAAAAAATCTCGGGTGCTTAAGACTTTTGCACAGTACTGTATTTGTCATCATGGAGCAGAAAACGAGTTTGTAAGTTTGGCGGGAGCAAAGGATGTTGGGAATGGTGAGGGTGGTACACTGTGGGAGAGGTATGGGAGGGGTGGCAGAGCAGGAGTGCCAGGGGCAGGGGTGGGGGGATGGCAGTGGCATGGGTACAGACACACCCAGCCCTGAGACACAAGATCATTTAATTCCAAACAATTGGTTTATTTCTTCCTTGGTTTTCTGTCTTTTTCACCAATCAACTTCCCACCCAGCTCTTTACATCATCCCTCCCCGTTCAGGTTTCACCTGTCACCTTGTGTTTCTCTCTCCCCTTCCCCCACCTTTTAAATCTACTCCTCAGCTTTTTTCCTCCAGTCCTGCTGAAGGGTTGTGGCCCGAATCATCGACTGTACTCTTTTCCATAGGTGCTGTCTGGCCTGCTGAGTTCCTCCAGCATTTTGTGTGTCTCACTGTAGTTTTGTATATTGTGAGCGGTTGCTAGGCCAAACCAAACTGTAATGGCTGTTGTGGTCTATAATACAATCCCACTAATGTGGTTATACCTTTCGTATTCCCCAATTCCACCCAAAACAGCCTCACTAGATGAGTCCTTCAGTCTGCTCAGATGGAGCATTGCTGCGTCATTTTCCCTGACTAGTAACACCACCCCTCCTCCTTCAGTCCCTAGGTGCTGTCTGGCCTGCTGAGTTCCTCCAGCATTTTGTGTCTGTTGCTCGGATTTCCAGCATCGGCAGATTTTCTCTTGTAATTGGTTTATTGCTCATTACTGAATGTCTTTCTGGTGCTTTTCACTTTCTACCTTCTCCCTTCCCCTTTCTTCAACCATGATTCCCCTCTCCCAGCCCCCTTCCCACTTTCAGTCCACAATAGAGACCCATATCAGAATCAGGTTTATCATCACTCACATATGTCATGAAATGTGCTTGTTTTTTGTGGCAGTAGTACAGTGTCATGTACTACAATACTGCGCTCTCTAGCTATATATGTGTGCCTAAGACTTTTGCGCAGTGTGGTGAACTACATGTACCTGTCTGGACACGCCCCCTGCTGACTGCTCCTGTGGCTCCTCCCCCAGACCCCTGTATAAAGGCGATTGAGGCCTGAGCCCGGCCTCTCAGTCTCCAGGATGTAGTATGGTGGTCACTCACTGCTTGTTCCTTCTTCCAGTCAATAAAAGCCGATACCTCGCTTTTATGTCTCAGAGTGAGTTATTGATGGTGCATCAATTTTATTGACTGGAAGTTTTAAAACATGGAAACCGTTTTACGTCCGGAAAGATTGGATTTGGACCCCCAAGACCCTGAAGCAGCTCTTGCCTTTGAACTCTGGCTTGCATGCTTCCAATCATACTTGGAGGAGGTTCGTGCAACTGACCCCGCTGTTATGCACAGAATTCTCCTCTCGAGGGTCAACCCACGTTTATTCACTTATCAGGGGCCTGTTGACCTATGAAGGGGCACTGGACGCCCTCAAAAGATAGTACCTGTGGCCAGTGAACACTGTCTACGCAAGACATCGCTTAGCGACCCGACGGCAGCAGCCTGCAGAGTCAAGCGCCCAGTTTCTCCGAGCCCTACAGACACTCGTCAGGACTTGTGATTGCAAAATGCTCACGGCGGAACAGCATGCAGAGCTGCTAGTACGAGATGCCTTTGTTACAGGAATTAGGTCAGTGTATGTGCGCCAGCGGCTGTTGGAAAATGCCGATCTTACCTTACGCTCAGCGATCGAGATGGCCGATACGCTGGAGGCTGCTCTGCACAACGCTGATACTGTCCAGCCACGCGATTCCCCGCCGGTTCCGTGGACACCTCAGACCCCACCGCCGCCAGTTCCCACGAGCGAATTCGCCAACGCCGCTGCCAGTCGCGATTCCACGAACTCCCTGAACCCGACCACGGCTGCGGCCAGGCGAAAGCCTGAGCTGTGTTATTTCTGCGGACTCGAAAAGCACCCCCGAAAATGCTGCCCGGCCCGAGAAGCGACCTGCTCCAGCTGCAGAAAGCGGGGCCATTTCGCCATGGTCTGTAAGTCTAAACTACGAGCAGAATGCAGCGCTGCATGTGAGACATGGGGGCTGCCATCTTGCATGCCCGGATGTGGGCAGCCATCTTTGTCGGTGTCAACATGCCCCGCCCCCGACCCGCCGGTGTTTACCGGACACCAAGACGGCTCAACTCTGGCCACCATAACCCTTGACCAAAGTGCCCCACACCAGCTTGCCAGGTCAATGATGGACATCCTGGTGGAGGGGCACAGGACTAGCTGCCTGTTTGACACGGGCAACACTGAGAGTTTTATTGACCCGGACACAGTGCAACGCTGCGGACTCGTGACACGGCCGGTAAGCCAGAGGGTCACCTTGGCTTCTGGGTCGTATTCCACAGACATCCGGGTGGGTTGTGTAGCGACATTGGTGGTGCAGGGCGCAGAATATCGGAACTTTGAGCTACTGGTCATGCCTAAACTGTGCACACCTGTGCTATTGGGGCTGGACTTCCAGAACCACCTCGAAAGTGTGACTATGGCATATGACAGGCCCCTCCCACCACTCACTGTCAGGAATCCTCAGTTTTGTGGGACTTCGTCATATACCCAGCTACTGACCACACACACACACACACACCGACCCACACATCCCACCCAGCACCATACCGACAGCTGCGCTACTGACACCACTTTCAGCCTCTCCACCCTCAAGATCCCTCCCCCACCGTTGTTCGCCAACCTGACCCCCGACTGTAAACCTGTGGCAACTAAAAGCAGGAGGTACAGCGCGGGGGACAGGGCCTTCATTCAGTCGGAGGTGCAGCGGCTGCTCAGGGAGGGGATCATTGAGCCAAGCTCAAGCCCTTGGAGGGCCCAGGTGGTTGTTGTTCGGACTGGGCAGAAAAATAGGATGGTGGTGGACCATAGTCAAACCATCAATAGGTTCACGCAGCTTGACGCGTACCCCCTACCCCGCATCGCGGATATGGTCAACCAGATAGCTCAGTACAAGGTGTACTCGACAATAGATCTGAGATCCGCTTATCACCAGCTCCCCATCCACCCAGAGGACCACCCCTACACCGCCTTCGAGGCGGGCGGCAGGCTCTATCACTTCCTGCGCATCCCATTTGGTTTCACAAATGGTGTCTCGGTCTTCCAGAGGGAAATGGACCGGATGGTGGACCAGTACCGACTGAAGGCCACATTTCCCTATCTGGATAACATCACCATCTGTGGTCGCAACAGGCCAGATCACAACGCCAACCTCCAACGATTTTTCCAAGTGGCCAAAGCCCTATAACAGGGACAAGTGTGTGTTTGGAACCACCCGACTCGCTATCCTTGGGTATGTCATGGAAAACGGGGTCATTGGCCCTGATCCCGACTGTATGCACCCCCTGTTAGAACTCCCTCTTCCCACCACTCTCAAAGCTCTCAGACGGTGCCTGGGCTTTTTTTTCTTATTACGCCCAATGGGTCCCCCATTACGCAGACAAGGCCCGCCCCCTGGTCAAGTCTACCACTTTTCCCCTCTCTGCTGAGGCCTGCGCGGCCTTCAGCGGCATTAAAGGGGACATTGCCAAAACAACGATGCATGCGGTGGACGTGACCATTCCCTTCCAAGTAGAGAGTAATGCCTCAGATTTCGCACTTGCTGCTACCCTCAATCAGGCAGGCAGGCCAGTAGCATTCTTTTCTCGTACCCTTCAAGGCTCTGAAATTCGGCACACCGCGGTGGAGAAAGAAGCCCAGGCCATAGTGGAAACTATTAGGCACTGGAGGCACTATCTCACCGGCAAAAGGTTCACCTTGCTGACCGACCAGCGCTCAGTTGTGTTCATGTTCAGCAACCAACAGCGGGGCAAAATCAAAAATGATAAAATTTTGCAGTGGAGAATAGAACTCTCCACCTACAACTATGATATCCTGTACCGGCCTGGCAGACTCAATGAGCCCCCTGATGCCCTATCCCGGGGAGCGTGTGCTAGTGCACAGCTTGACCAGCTATACACCCTCCATGCACATCTTTGCCATCTGGGGGTCACCCGATTTTACCATTTCGTGAAAGCCCGGAACCTGCCGTACTCCCTGGAGGACATCAGGACGATGACCAGGGACTGCCAAATCTGCGCGGAGTGCAAACCGCACTTCTACCGTCCTGAAACGGAGCAACTTGTCAAGGCCACCCACCCTTTTGAGCGACTGAGTGTTGACTTTAAGGGCCCCCTTCCCTCCACCGACCGCAATGTCTATTTTCTCAATATTATCGACGAGTACTCACGGTTCCCCTTTGCCATTCCCTGCACCAACACCACTACCACGTCCGTCATAAAAGCCCTGCGCCAGCTCTTCACTCTGTTTGGATATCCCTGCTATATCCACAGTGATAGAGGGTCCTCCTTTATGAGTGACGAGCTGTGCCGGTACCTGCTAGCTAGGGGCATTGCTACTAGTTGGACCACGAGTTATAATCCCCGGGGAAATGGACAGGTGGAGAGGGAGAATGCCACAGTGTGGAAGGCCACACTTTTAGCCCTTAAGTTAAAAGGGTTGCTGGTCTCTCGATGGCAGGAGGTCCTCCCTGAGGCACTCCACTCTATCCGCTCCCTGTTATATACGTCCACCAATGCCACCCCTCACGAACGCCTGTTCTCTTTTCCCAGGAAGTCTGTCACTGGGACCACCCTACTGGTTTGGCTGACATCCTCAGGGCCAGTGCTGCTCCGGAAACATGTGAGGAGTAATAAATACTCCCCGCTGGTCGAGAGGGTGCACCTTCTACATGCGAACCCCCAGTATGCCTACCTGGTCTTACCTGATGGGCGGGAGGACACGGTCTCCGTCTGTGACCTGGCGCCCGCAGGAGCAGCAGACCACTACCCCGAACACTCCACGGTAACTATGAACCCTGTACCTGAGGTGACACCGCGCACACCGAGCCCTACACAGACTCCTCATGACACTCCTATACTGGGCGTCTCGCACGTGTATATACCAGGCGCCTCGCACACACATGAGGGATCACTGACGCCTAGTGGGCTGACACCTCCAGTTAGGCTGGAAGCAGCACAACCTCCGTCTCCCGTGCAAACACCACCGGCACCTGTGCAATCACAGCCGGTGCTACGTAGATCACAGCGACAGATTCGACCACCTGATAGACTTAACCTGTAAATATACTTGTAAGAAACTTCGCCCCATGGGGACTCTCTTTTAAAACAAAGGGGGGGGGGGTGAATGTGGTGAACTACATATACCTGTCTGGACACGCCCCCTGCTGACTGCTCCTGTGGCTCCTTCCACAGACCCCTGTATAAAGGTGATGGAGGTCTGAGCCCGGCCTTTCAGTCTCCAGGATGTCGTATGGTGGTCACTCACTGCTTGTTCCTTCTTCCAGTCAATAAAAACCGATACCTTGCTTTTACGTCTCAGAGTGAGTTATTGATGGTGCATCACACAGTACTGTAGCAATGACATCTGAGATGTGCTTTGAAATAAAATGAATCAGGTGCAATGACAAATTCATGAAATGTTGCTTTTGACATTTGTCGTGCTTATAAGATACAAATATAAATTGCATCACTTAGGAGCTCGGGAAAATCATGACAGGAGGGGGCCGTTCAGTCCCTTGAGCATGTTTCACCATTCAGCTAGATTACAGCTGATCTGTGCATCTTGGTTCTATAACCCACAACGATCCTGCCATTCAAGAATCTACCAGTATCGGTTTGGAAATGTTCTGTGAGTTTGGTGGGGGTGGGAGGAAGAGTTCCAAAGTCCACTAACTTAGTTGTGATTACTTTTTATCTGAACTAATTCAAGACTTAGGTCCGCTTCATCTTTTCTGTGTTCTTCAGATGAGAGAGGAAATAGTTTACCTCTACATTTGTATATTCTGTAGGTATATTAAATTAGGAGGGGTACAGATAAGGTAGACTGATGTTGAAATTGGAAGAAGGATTGGGTTTGCTAAATGCACATTTGAGTGTTTGAACAGGATACTAGAGAATAACATAATTACTATGGGGGTGAAACCCAGAGTGTTGGGTGCTATGTTCATTCCACACTAACATATGGAAGCAAATGTTGGACCATATCAATGCAAAATGAGGGAAGTCTCAAATCTGCAGAAATGTGATTCTTGAGAAGAATGATGAAAATATCGTGGAAGGACAGAGTAACAAATGAAGTGTTACGGAAAGCCAGAATAAGAAGAGAGCTGATATCCATGATCAGGAAACGACAGCTGGAATTTCTGGGATATGTTCTGAGGAAAGGGAAGCTCGAATGTCTTGGAGTGATGGGAAAGATTGGTGGAAAAAAAAGTCCTGGTCAACAGCACATGACGTTCATGAGTGACATCAAGGGATGGACAGAAAAAAGTTTTGAAGAGTTTATTAGAATTTCTCAGATTAAAGACAGATGGAAAACCATAATCACCCACACCGTATAACACAGCACGTAATGCTGATGATAGATAAGTGATGATAGACAATTATGAGTGTTATGGATATACCTGTACAAAACAATGAGGGGATATAGATAGGATAAATGCAAGCAGGCTTTTCCACTGAGGTTGGGTGAGACTAGAACTAGAGGTCATGGGTTAAGGGTGAAAGGTGAAATACTTAAGGGAGACATGAGGGTGACCTTCTTCACTCAGAAATTGCTTCGAGTGTGGAAATGGAGGATATGGGTTCGGTTTCAGCATTTAACAGGAGTTTGGATAAGGGCAAGGGTAAGAGGGTATAGAAGGTTGTGGCTATGTGCAGGTCAATAGGACTAGGCAGAATAACAGTTTGGCATCGATCAGGTGGACCAAAGGGTATTTTTCTGTGCTGTAGTTCTCTGTGACTACTTGAATGTTAAATTCCTTGAATTGTCTTAAAAACCTCGTTTGGATCATCCCTTTAGTCAATGAAATACAAGCCCAGAGGAGGTAGTCCCCTGTATAATTTATCACTGTGGTGATTCCAAACTATTGCACCGTACTTGCAGCAGAAATACTCTTTCAAGGCTACTTAGCGCAGTATAATAATGATTTAGCTTATGAATAAACATCCAATGATCATGTACGCAGGATATGGTGTAGATGCAATAAAATTTTAACATAAAAAGCAAGCAAATGAGGTTACATACAAGGATATAACTTGGAAAAAAATTGTAGGCATCATGGTTGGGGACAATTAAGTATGTGTTGAAATGCCTTCTGAACAATCTTTCGTAAAGAGGATGCATTCAGAAAAGAACAGCAGTTTCGGTTTGACTTGTTGACTCAGAGAGAGAGTGGTGCTGACATACACAAAATATGTAACATGAACATCGTAATGTGCACTGACACAAGAGAGACTGCAGATACTGGAAATCTGGATCCACACACACACGAAACACTGGAGAACTCAGTGGGTCAGGCAGTAAGTGTGGAGCGAAATGAACAGTTGATGGCCGGGCCGAGACTCTTCATTAGGAATCTGGCTGATGATGCACAGAAGCAGTACAGTGTGGCCATGGTTCCTTCTGACTGTGCGGGTGCATGACCACGTAGTAACTGAAACTCTTCCACACACACAGCCTTTGTCACCACGCAGCTGTACAGGCCGTGTAAAACTTTCCTGCTCAGTGCAATGGTTGGTCCAGGCAGCTGTAAAAAAACTAGAAAGAACGTTGAGTGCAGCTCACCTTTACATTTGCACAAGAATGAATACATTATCATAAAAACATTCCCTAGATATTGACGATTACTTACTTACTTTACTTTATTGTCACCAAACAATTGATATAATCATCACAGCGATATTTGATTCACGTTTCGTGCTCCCTGAAGTACAAATCGAAGTAAGTATATAAAAATTTAAATTATAAATTATAATTAGAAAATAGAAAAGGGTAAGTTAGGTAGTGCAAGTCAGGTCCGGATATTTGGAAGGTACGGCCCAGATCCAGGTCAGGATCCATTCGGCAGTCTTATCACAGTTGGAAAGAAGCTGTTCCCAAATCTGGCCGTACGAATCTTCATGCTCCTGAACCTTCTCCTGGAGGGAAGAGGGATAAAAAGTGTGTTGGCTGGGTGGGTCATGCCCTTGATTATCCTGGCAGTACTATTCCACCAGCGTGCGGTGTAAAGTGAGTCCAAGGATGGAAGATTGGTTTGTGTGATGTGCTGGGCTATGTTCATGATCTTCTGCAGCTTCTTCTGGTCTTGGACAGGACAACTTCCATACCAGGTTGTGATGCACCCTAGAAGAATGTTTTCTACGGTGCATCTATAAAAATTAGTGAGGGTTACAATGACAATACAGAAAAATTCTGAAGTCCCAGTATAAGCTCTGCAAATGCCCTCAATAAGACCAAATAAACAATTTTTCTGTTAAAATGTCTGGCCTTATAAGATCTGAAATCCTTTTGATTGTGTTAAAATGTCTGGCCCTATAAGATGTACAATCCTATTGATTTTAGCAAAACAAGTAAGTAGTAGTCAATTTTGGGGTTTGTTCCAAGATTTAAATGATAGTTGCAAATTTTTTAGTCGATCAAATGATAAATTATTGTGGAATTAAAGGAGGGAAAGAAAGGTAAGATTCCATATAGCACATTTAATTTCTTCTGCTTTAATTTTACAAAGAATTTCAACTTAACCTGAAAATCTTACTGCACTCCTATTTATTGAAAATTAGGTTACAAAGTCCACTCTGCACGGATTTATGATTATTTAAACTGTAATCTGGTATAACAATCAACTTTATGGAAAAAATCAGCCACCGTTTTTGATGTCTTTGCCGGTGTATTTATTTAAGAAACGCAGTGGAGAAGCATGTTTCTGTAAATTGAAGCTTGGACTGTACAGATGCCAGAACGTCTTAAGTTCTGCTGTTGAGATCACAGAACCTTCATTAGGACGGCAAATGGTGGCAGTCATCTCTTTTTAAACTGGTATAATAATGTGAGCTCCACTTAAGGTGTTATGAATAGAGTAATTTGGATTTTGTAGGGAGGGGCAAATGTAAAGAAGCCAGGGCAAAGATAGTTATTTTTACAATTACAAAGCAAGAAGCAAAAACAGACCACTTCACTTCTCAATCCCGTACAACATTCAGGAGGAATGCGACTGATCTATGACCTAACTCCATACACCCATCTTTTCCCCACATCCCTTAATACCTTTTGGTTATCAAAAATCAATCAAACTCAGATTTAAAATTGCTGTCAGAAGAGAGTTCCAAATTTCTACCACCCTCTGGTAGAAACAATTTAATTTAATTTATTCTTTAATTTAATCTGTCTACGGTGAGCCAAAGTACTTTGGCGCAATGTTTGTCATGACATGCTTTCACAATTGGATTTTTTTGGTTGTGAATGTATCTTTCCCTTTGTGTTTTATTCCAGAAATTATTTGTCAAGCTACAATGATGTGTGGCATGTTGTATTTCTGTTGTGTTGTGAAAGATTAAAGTTTCTTGAAAATTTGAACCTCTCAGACTTACACTGGGGAAAAAAGTCTACTGTCAGAACATGGGCCTCTCCCTCGATACACATTATTAGAGTCTTTTTAGAGACAAGCAGGCAATTTTGCTGTCATTGGTCTCGTTTGAACAGAATATGTTTATCCTTGTAATACTCTTGGGGGAAGGTGTCAAAAACGGATCACCCGTGTGCAGGTGACACAGCTGTTATACAGTCAATGGAAGTCTTTTTTATGTTACTAATAAAATAGCTACTGCAGACATATCCTTTCTCCTGCATGATTTATGACATAAACCGAAAGTTTACACTTGAAACTATAAAATGGTCACTATTGACAGCTAATAACATTTTAACGTTGGCCAGGCACTTAACTGTAATTACTCGTCATCCTCTCTAAGTATATTTAATTATACGATAATATGTTTGATTGGTTTTGATTGTATTTATTTAAAATAAATGGTCAAGATTTAAAACTAATAAAGCTTCATGCTGCAAGTATTTTATAGACAATCTGGAAAAGTGGCTTAACACGGAAATTATTTTTGTATAAAATCTCAGTCAGGCTTTGGAACAGAGAAACAGCCATTTTTTATTCAAATAGCATTACATGTATTTTTTAAGAATGAACTTTCTTCTTGTAAAGTATGTTAGAGTACAAATTTTTACCCCATTAGTCTTTCGGAAGCTGTTCAAATGGATCATAGGAAGGCCTCCGATCTCTAACGAGTGTTAGGAGATTTTAATTAAATCGTGTCGGGGTGTTTTTCTTTGCCCACAGATTCATCGTGGCAGCCAAGAAAATGACTGCCCTTTAAAGTGGAACAGCTGGCTGCCATTTAAAAACGTTATTCAGTTTTGTTTTAAGTGGCAACTGGCTTGGAAAATGGGAAAACGATATGATGGTAGGAGATATGGATTTGTGATCTGGGTTTGGAGAAATTGTAGGAAGTAGTCTGCACTTCATGATGACTGTTGCAAGAGTACTTGCTGTTGTCACAGAGTTCAATGTGCTGAGGTGTTACATTGTCTGACAGTCATAACTCACTCCTTTAAGCGTAGAAGGGGAGAGACTTATCAAGCACTATTAAATAAGGCTGTGAGACCTTATAAAGGTTCTTTTTTGAGTTATTAAATGTTAAATAAATAGCAGTTATTATTGAAATTTCCTCCCACTAGGATCCTGCCAAATAAATTCCCTTTTCAACAAAATCTTTTTTACCATAACAAAATTTCACTAAATTATTCAGCTCTGCTGACAGTCTGATAAAATAAAAAGTGAATCGAGCCAGAATCTGAAATAAACCGAATATTAATATTGCACTCCTTCCTGGGGATCTTTCTGATGGCCTAAAACTTCATAAAGTATGAAAACCCCAAAATGCAGAGACAACTTTCTTCTTCATGAATGTTCCTGAGACCAAAAAAATAGGAAGGATGCCTGCTGCATCAGCAAGAGTAACAGATGGACATACACTCAGAAACCCTTTAACTCGGTACCTCCTCCAAGCAGTTAAAGAGCCATTGAGTGCATCTTCATGGTCTTCTGCTGCTGTAAACCATCCAATTCAATGTTCAACATGTTGTAATCATATAATCATATGACAATTACAGCGCGGAAACAGGCCATCTCGGCCCTTCTAGTCCGTGCCGAACGCCTACTCTCACCTAGTCCCACTGACCCGCACTCAGCCCATAACCCACCATTCCTTTCCTGTCCATATACCTATCCAATTTTGCTTCAAATGACAATACCGAACCTGCCTCTACCACTTCTTACTGGAAGCTCGTTCCACACAGCTTCCACTTTCTGAGTAAAGAAATTCCCCTTCGTGTTACCCTTAAACTTTTGCCCCCTAACTCTCAACTCATGTCCTCTTGTTTGAATCTCCCCTACTCTCAATGGAAAAAGCCTATCCACGTCAACTCTATCTATTCCCCTCATAATCTTAAATACATCTATCAAGTCCCCCTCAAACTTCTACGCTCCAAAGAATAACGACCTAACTTGTTCAACCTTTCCCTATAACTTAGGTGCTGAAACCCAGGTAACATTCTGATAAATCTTCTCTGTTCCCTCTCTATTTTGTTGACATCTTTCCTATAATTCGGTGACCAGAACTGTACATAATACTCCAAATTCGGCCTTACCAATGCCTTGTACAATTTTAACATTACATCCCAACTCCTATACTCAATGCTCTGATTTATAAAGGCCAACATACCAAAAGCTTTCTTCACCACCCTATCCACATGAGATTCCACCTTCAGGGTACTATGCACCATTATTCCTAGATCACTCTACTGTATTCTACTGTATTCTTCAATGCCCTACCATTTACCATCTATGTCCAATTTGGATTATTCCTAACAAAATGTAGCACCTCACACTTATCAGCATTAAACTCCATCTGCCATCGTTCAGCCCACTTTTCTAACTGGCCTAAATCTCTCTGCAAGCTTTGAAAACCTACTTCATTATCCACAGCACCACCTACCTTAGTATCATCTGCATACTTACTAATCCAATTTACCACCCCATCATCCAGATCATTAATTCAGAGATGCTCTTCTGTGCTCCACCGTTGTAGTGTGAGTTTATTTGAGTTGCTGTCACTTTCCTGTTGGTTTGAACCAGTCTGGCCATTCTCCTCTGACCTCTCTCATTAACAATTTCACCCACAGAACTGCTGCTCACTGGATTTGTCTTTCATACTATTCTCTGCTATTACCGAAAAGCCCAGGGTATCAGCAGTTTCTTGGATACTCAAACCACCTCATCTGGCACCAGCATCATATCCACAGTCAAAATTACTTAGATCACTTTCTTTCCCTTTTTGATGTTTAGTCTGAACAACAACTGAACCTCTTGACCAGGTCTGCATGCTGCCACATGATTGGCTGATTTAGATATTTCCGTTAATGAGCAGGCATACAGGTGTACCTTATAAGTGTAACACTGAGCAGGCGAGCAGTCACGGTATCAGAAGGAAGACTGGGCATTGACATTCACAAGAGCAGCAAAGAACAACTCATGTTAGTACTGCAGTATGAAATGTGGAGGTCACCAAATGCACTGAATTTCGGTGGCAGTTGAGAACATGACTCAATAAACTAAGGAACTCCTGAGCATTGAATCCCTACGTCAACATCAGACCATGAGAGGAACAAATGGAGAAGTCATCACAAAAAAAAGCCTGGAGATACATGTTCACCATCGGTTACTTGTTCTCCATCAAGGGCATCTTCAAATGGCGGTGCCTTAAGAAAGCAGCACCATCATTAACGACCTTTGTCATCTCTGACACACCTTCTTCTCATTACTACTACTTGGGAGGTACAGGAGCCTGAGAACACACTCTTCACATTTTAGGAACAGCTTCCTCCCCTCTGCCATCAGATTTCTGAATGGTCCATGAGCACTGCCTCATGATTTGCTCTTTATTTATTAATTTCTAGATATTTCTTATGATAATTTAGAACATAGAACATTATAGCACAGTACAGGCCCTTTGACCCACACTAAGATCAATCTAACCCTTTCCTCCTCCTACATAGCCCTTCATTTTTCTATCGTCCATGTGCCTATCAAATAATTTCTTAAATGCCCTTAATGTATCTGCCTCTACTTTATAGTATTTTTTATGTATTGCATTGTATCTCTAATGCAAAACAAATTTCACGTTATGCTTCATAATAATAAACCTGATTGTGGTTCTGATTTGTCTGTGTATGGAACATTTTAGTTTAGGTCTCTTCATCTGAATCTATTTGGCGGAAGGCCATTTTCTGATGAAGCGCAGCTCATCTGATCTTGTTGATTCATTGTGGTTGGACACCTGATTTGGAGCCTGTTTCCCTGTGAACATTTGCAAAGAGCTTTTGAACTTGGAATGCTTTCTGATCTGTTGAACAACAAGTCACTGGCTTCGCTGCCCCATGATGTGAGAATGAGGCATTGTGCTAGCCATTTCCTTCACAAGGAGAGATCACAATCCTGAAGCTGACTGTTCCTGTTATCAGTGGCATAATCATTTTTAAAAAGTGGCATTGATTTAGTAGTTGCACAGAGATTAACCGCCCTTTATAACTGGAGGCAGCAGTTCCATTGATCTGTGAGACACATTCACTACTCCTGTGGATAAAACAATAATTTTGCTTTGCCTTGCGAGAGTTTTGTTACAAGAGATATATTGTTCTACTTGGCTATGCTGTTGGTAAATCAGTGCATTGACAATATTTTTTTTATTATGAATAAAGTTTGAACATCATTCAAGTTCATCATAAATCGGGTTAACTGCAATTAAATTTATAATCTTATTGCTTGCGAATACTCATTTCTTTTTTTTTGGTCTTGTGCTGATGGGTTATTGTCAAATGTTATGGTGTCACTGAATGGCTTTCTTCAAAGTGATCTTAAGGGAGTGAGCATGGAGGCAAAGAAACAGTGATTTTTTTTCCAGGACTGACAAGTGTTAAGATACTACCTTGTTACTAACTTCTACAGATAAAAAAGCAAAGGCTGTGTAGAAATCGAGCTGCTGCACAAAGAAGTTATAATATATTTTTGAAATTCAAATGCAACACCAGAGAATAATAAACAATGGCATATTTTTGCACAGTTTTTATATCAGTGAAGTTTCTAAAATTATTATCCTGTATCTCCCCTAGTAGAAAAGATGCTGCCAGGCATGCAAGGCTGCTGTCAAGTGGGTATTCTTGACAAATAAGGTGCTGTCTTATGTGTAGAATGCATGGCAATGAGTGGCTGTAGGTGACATTCATGATTTAGAATACTTCCCACCATCATTATAAGGCTCTCAATCATAACACTGTCTCTCAACATTTTCATTTTACACCTTGTGTTATGTTACAGGACATTCATTATAGGACGGACCTTGTTATCATAAACAAAACACTTAAGGCCAAGCTTGCCACTTTAATGAGGGTGGAGTGGATTTTTGGGATAGTTATGAACTTAGCAGTAACCCATGGATAAAGCATAACTGTGCAGAACTAACATGATATTTGGCATGACAGCAGAAACTAAAGTATCATTATTATGAACATATTTCAGTCAGTATTGTTAGGTGTGGAGTTCAGGAAGAAGGCTGCTCCTGTCAATGGAGCATAGATTGCCATTGGCTCCGGGTGTAACTTGTCAGGGGTACATCCCAATTAAATTACTAATAAACAGAGATGGATGGTCAGTATTTACACTAAATCTGTGTGTGTTTTTTTTTAATTTAAGGGTTTAAATGATGCAGAAAAAATTGTACAAATATTAGTTAAAATACCAGCAGTAATTCACAGATGAGAGCAGATTCAACTAAACTTAAACCACTAAAATAACAGGATATGTGGTGTGACAGCAGAAAGAAAAGTGTCATTATTATAAACAGTCTTCAGTTGGGTTCCAAACGCATTTGTAACAGGTTCTACTGTGTTCAGATCCAACATACACCACATGTTATGTTACACTCACTCAAAAACAGTGATTAATTCTACATCTTTAAATGTCAGCTTTTACTAAAATGAACACAGACTGCAAGACAAATAGATTTGCGTCTCAGAATTATTGAACCAAGCCATGGATGACCAGAGTTTTCTCCAGATATAACCCAAAGATGAAGCGATCGGATCATCAGTGCGGAGTGGAGTGGAATTGGTGGTAAGATACCTGAATGGCCAAGGTTAGATCAATAAATGGGGAGACATAAAAGACCGTAAGACGTAGGAGCAGAATTAGGCCATTTGGACCATTGAGTTTGCTCCACCATTCAATCATGGCTGATTTATTATCCCTCTCATCCCTATGCTCCTGCCTTCTCCCCATAACCTTTGGCATCATTGCTGATCAAGAATCTATCAACCTCTTCTTTAAAAACTGTATACCCAATGACTTGGCTTCCACAGCTGTCTGTGGCAATGAATTCCACAGATTCGCCATCCTCTGGCTGAAGAAATTCTTCCTCATCTCAGTTCCAAAGTACATACACAAAATGAGACAAGTCTCTGTTTTAAGTTACTAAATAGGTTTCCTAACCTCCATTGAGAATGCAACTGTACAGTTTAGAAGAATGAGGCGGAACCTTATTGAGGATGCTAAGAAGAGTTTACGAGGCAGGTTCTGAAAGACTGCTTCCTCAGCCCAAAGTAACCAACATTAAGTGTTAGATAATGGGGTCACTTAGGACTGACCTATGGAGATATCTCTCAACTCACTGATTGCAAATCTTTGGAATTCTCAACTTTGAAGGACTGCAGATTCTTGAGCTCTGGATCTATTGCAATATAGAACATAACACCCAGAAACTACAGCACAATACAGGCTCTTTGGCCCACAAGGTTGCATTGACTTTTTAGCACATTTTATCATCAATCTAACCCTTCCATCCTCCTACATAGCCCTCCATTTTCCTATCATCCATGTGCCTATCTAAGAATTTCTTCAATGTCCCTAATGTATCTGCCTCCACTACCAATGCTGGCAGAGTGTTTCATGCATTCACTACTCTCTGTAAAACAAACTTTCCCCTGACATCCTCCTATACTTTCCAACAGTCACCTTAAAGGCCCTCTTGTATTATCCATTTCCACCCTGGGAAAAAGTCTCTGACTGTCCATTTGATCTTTGCATCATGTAGCCCTTGATCAAGTCGCTTCACATCTTCAAAGCTAACTCACTAGAAGGGTTTGGACAGGAAGGTAGTTTGAGATACAGCATTGAACATGAGCTTATTGAATAGAGACCAGGCTTAAGGGCAGTATGGAAAAATCTCACTTCTAGTGAAAGGCTGGGAGGTGATTGGTGGAAAAGGTAAAGGACTGAAGAGGAAGGAATCTGATAGGAGAGGAGATTTGACTATGGGAGAAAGGGAAGGAGGGAAGGGACCTGAGGGAGGTGAGAGGCTAGTGAGGAGGAGAGAAGAGGTAAAAGTGGAACCAGAGAGGGGAATGGAAGAAGAGAGAAGGGGGATGGGGTGAAATTCAGGAAGTCAGAGTAATCAATGTTCATGACATCAGATTGGAGGGTACCCAAAAGGAATATGAGGTGTTGCTCTTCTAACGTGAAGTTGGCCTCATTGTGGCAGTAAAGACCACGAATTGCCATATCGGAATGGGAGTGGAGACTCCAAATGTGGATAAACCGCTCTTCCGAAAGCCAACACTGTCAGCTTCAAAGTAAAAAAAAATGTAGCAAAAGGCTGATTTTGTCATTTCCTAACTTTCTGGATAATTTTTGAATAATTCCTTATTGTGCATAATAGTAGTTGTATTTTTGCAAATAATTCAGTGCTAATGCATTATACATATATTATCAGCTTAAAAAATTGGCATTATGAATTTATAGCTAGCACACAATAATTCTCAAACAGTATTAGCACGTCTTAATGAGGCATTTTAATAAGATGATTCCAAACACATTTGTAACAGGTTCTACTGTGTTTGAGTCCAACATGCACCATGTGGTATATTTTACTCAAATGTACTGATTAGTTTTACATCTTTAAATGTCAGTTTTACCAAAATGAACACATCTACTCCCCAATTAAAAGGGATTTGTTTCTCAAAGCCATTGGGAGGGGAATAAAAAGAAAAGCAGTAATTATATACGATCTGTGAATAGACTGACGTATTTTGGAAACCCAACAATATCCAACTTGAAGCAACATCACACAAATGGATAGTTTTAGCTCCAAAAAGAGCAATATTTACCAAAAATGTTCTTGAATTTTGGAAATTCGTGACCAACACCTTTTTGCAACTAACAAAATGCAGTTACTCTGCAGACATGGCAAATGACATCACGTTTGTCAAAAAAAAAAGTTTAATTAGTAAAAATCCGCTCCCCAAGGCCTGGGATAGCACAAGGTGTAAATGGAGAGACTGCCCCAGCTTGCTTGCTCTGCAGTACCACTACATCTCATGCACAGATGGGCTGGTAAAGAAACTGTGAATGGACAAATGATAACAGAATATTCAGTAATTCCAACATCAGATCATTAGCAATCTGTCAGAGATTTTAATTTGCGTAATGGCGAAAAATGCAGAAATGCAACACAGACAGAAGACAAGATCGAGATGTTGTAGCACCTAATTGAAAAGGCTTTCATAATGAATCAACACTAAGAACTTTGAGAATAATATTGTTTCAGATTTGCTATGAGTTCTATTACAGGCAAAGATATGCTAATGGTTATCAGTGAAGATAAATATTTGAATTCTGAATGTGTTCTTTGAATAATAAATTATATTAGTCAGATTTCAAAATGACCTATGGCCTGTTAAGATCTTATTAAAAAATACAGTATAATTGGATTTCCACATCAGGAATAAAAAAAATGCAAGTGGACGGGAAGAGACCCTTTTCTATTTTTTCTCCATAGTTTTATTGAAGCTTTGTTCAGTCAAATGGGGATTCTGGATTTTAATGCGATGCCAACCAGTATATTATACAGCTGTGGAGTCACCGGAGAGATGAAGAAAACATAGGGTTATGATACAAAGTATAAGATTCAGATCATGAATCCATTCTGTACACACCCTACAGGAGCAGTGCACATCTATTTACAGTGCAAGTAATTATCTGCAGTGTTCTCTACACTTCTCTGGGGTATACACATGAGAAGGGTGGATATAAAGCCTGGTTTTATATTCACTATTAGAGACTTGCCAACACAATGCTAATAGCAATTACTTTTGTATTTTATATGACATGGTACTGTGTTAATCAGTTCAGCTGTTTTAATATTTTAATTAACATTTGACAATAATTTGGAATAATGGCAATCTACCGCCGCCTTCATGAATATCCACGAAGGGAAGGTCTCATTGTAAAGTATCTTTCTTGACATTCTTGGAGTTTAGTGTTATAGTGGTATATCAATTATGAATCTTTTATCTCCACCTCAACAAACTTTCAGTTATATTTGCAAAATACATTTTTATTAGGTAAATGTAAAGATTCTGGACAACACTACCCAGATACCAATATTTGAATAGGAGTGAGGCATGGTTTCTTTAAAGTAACCCCTCAAGGTAGCTCCGTTGCACGATATTAGTCTCCACTCTACTCTCCTGCCGATTTTGATTTCCCCAATGGACTAAAGTACCGTTGATCCCAAGTTTGAATGTTGTCAATGACTCAGTGTCCTCAGCTGTCTTTGGTAGACAATCCCAAAGTTCTACATTATCTGAGGGAAGAAATTCATCCTCATTTCTGTCAAAAATAGTTGATCCCTGATACTGAAACTCTTCCTCCAACTTCTAAGTTCTCTTCCAAAAAGAAAAGGAAGTTGGACAAACTAGTATTTTTTTCCTCTGGGGCAGCAGAGGTTGAGGGGATGCCTGACAGAAACTCATAAAATGATGAGGGAGCATAAATAGAGTGGACAGCTCTGTCTCCCAGGACTGGGAGATTCCCCCTCAGAATCTTATACAGTTCTTCTAAACTCCAGTGAGGATTGACTCAACCCACACAAACTTGAATCTTGAGGCAACCACTTCAACCCAGGAATCAAATTAGGAAATCTTCTCTCTACCACTTCCAATGTAAATATGCTTCTCCTTAAATAAGGAATCCAGATGTGGTCTTCCCTGTACAGCTCTACTTTTGCCCTCCTTCACCCCTTTTGAGAACTCCAACATTCCTTTTGTTTCCCTGGTTACTTGCTGAACCACATAACTTTTTGTGCATCATGCATCATATGGTATGAGTTGCCAGTGGAAATAGTGGATATGGGTTTGATTGCAACACTTAAAGGAAGCCTGGAGAAGTACATAGATAGAAGGGGTATGGAGAGGTAAGGTCCAGATGTGGGTCGATGGGACTAGGTAGAATAACAGTTCTGCATGGACTGAATGGGCCCAAGAGCCTATTTCTATGCTGTAGTCCTTATGTCTCTAAAAGGACACACAGATCTCTCTTTGTGACAGTGTCCTGGAGTCTTCCCACGGTTACTTGGCTTCCTCTGAATTGAGGCCTGTTCGACCATCTGATACATTGGCAACCCAGAACTGGCATGCTACCCAGCCTGCACAAACTCAGGACACAGATCGCTGTCCCTATGCTAATGGGACCTGGGTTCAGATTGAGATTTTGCTCCATTCCTGGCATATCCTGTAACAACAAAATCAATTCAAAGCCTGATCTGTGTCAACCGCCTAAGTGATGCAAAGGTTTTCCAAATGCGTGAATAATCAGATTGTGCAGAGCAGTCTGAGTAATGCGGACCATATTATCATCTGGAACTTCAGTGTGGGTGGAATTAAGTTTAGTGTTCTGAAGCTTAGCCTCTGTTCCATCACTCCCCCATTAACTATCAATTATTATTCACGCTTCAACATCAACACTGTTTTCTATTGGCTACTTAGATTATAAGCATGTAGTGTTGAGAAAGCAGAAAATTAGGAGAATGGGCAAAGAAGCGGCAGATGGAATATAGTGTAGGGAAGTGTATGATCATGCACTTTGGGAGAAGGAATAAAGAAGTAGACCGTTTTCTAAACAGAGACAAAATACAGAAATCAGAAGTGCAAAGAGAGTTGAGAGTCCTCATGCAGGATTCCCTAAAGCTGAGGTTGAGTCGGTGGTAAGGAAGGCAAATACAATGTTAGAATTCATTTTGAAAGGGTGAGAATATAAAAGCGAAAATGTAATGCTGGGGATTATAAGGCACCAATCAGACTACACTTGGAATATGGGGTGTGGTTTTGTCCCTTTTCTAAGAAAGAGTGGGCTGGCATTGGAGAGGGTCCAGAGGATGTTCGTGACGATGATCATGGCAATGAAAGGGTTAATGTATGATCTGCATTTGATGGTTCTGGGCTTGTACCCCCTGGAGTTTAGAAGAATGAGGGGGAATCTCATTAAAATTTATGAAATGTTTAAAGGACTAGGTAGAATGGACATGAAGAGGATGTTTCCTAGAGTGAGGAAGTCTAGGACCAGAGGGCACAGCCTCAGAATAAAAAGATGTCCCTTTAGAACAGAGATGAGGAGGAATTTCTTTATCCAGAAGGTGATGAATCTGTAAAATTCATTGCCATAGGTGGCTGCAGGAGCCAAGCCATTGGGTATATGTAAAGCAGAGGTTAATTGATTCTTGAATAGAAAGGGTATCAAAGGTTATAGGGGGGAGGCAGGAGAATGAGAGGGGTAATAAATCAGCCCTGATGGTATGGCAGAGCAGACTCGAAGGGTCAAATGGCCTATTTCTGCTCATATGCCTTAAGGTCTTATTCACTTTTCCAATGAGTAACTTACTACTAAGTTTGTTTTTTGTTATTTTCCCATTTCCCATTCATCTCCTTTCTACTTTAACTCACCTGCAGTGGCATTGATTTCTGTTGTTGGAATACCAAGGCAACACTATGTTTGTTAGAGAAGTGGACAGAGGTGTTATTTGGTAACTGCAGGTACACTGAAACAAAACTGCATGGTCACCATATCAAGTAAATGCACCGGTGTGTGATATTCCCAGTCTTTTAAACAGTTTCAATTTTTAAATTAACCTGGAGTGCAGTTTCTGTACCCCAAGTGATAATTACTGTCCTTTCCCCTGGGTTTGTGCCATTAACTAGTTGGATCTGAAGAGTGAAGATGAGAAATTTGTGGTCTGAAGAATCGGGAGGACACAAAGCTAGCATTCATCTTCTCTGTGAAGACCTGAGCTATTTCAGAGTGGATGCCCCAGCAAAAAAAAAGTTTTGAAGCTCCTTTATGGGTTTTATAAATAGTAATCACATGGCAATAGTATAGCCCAGTTGCTTTGGTCCTTGACATAAGAGATTCTGCAGATTCTGGAAGTCTTGAACAACACACTCAGATTACTGGAGGAACTCAGCGCTTACAGTGATTTCTCTAACATCTGGTAATATCCTCCACATCCCTCCCATCCTGTACCTATCCAAATTTCCCTTAAATGTTGAAATCAAAGCCACATCAACCACTTCTGGCAGTTCGTTCCACCCTCTGAGTGAAGAAATTGCCCCTCATGATCCTCTTAAAAATTTCACCTTTCACCCTTAACGCATGTCTTCTAGTTCTAGTCTTACGCAACCTGAGTGGAAAAAGCCTGCTTGTATTTACCCTATCGATACCTCTCATAGTTTAGTATACCTCTATCAAATCTTCAATTACCCTAATAGACCATTCCAGGCACTTAGGTGTAAAAAAAAAACTTGCCTTGTAGATCTCTTTTAATTTCATCTCTGTCATCATAAACCCATTCCCTCTAGTATTTGCCATTGTTTACCCTACCTGTGCCTCTCATAATTTTATGTACCTTTATCAGGTCACCCCTCGGCCTCTGATACTTCAGAGAAAACACTAGAATTTTGTCAACTCACCTTTTAGCTAATTCAGGCAACATCCCAGTGAACCTCTTCTGCATTCTGTCCAAAAATTCTTCACAACCTTCCATTAATGAGGCAAACAGACTGCAAGCATCATTCCAAGGGTGGACGAAACAAAACTTTTTTCATCTGCAACATGACTTCCTAAACTTTATACTCATTACCCCAATCAGTGAAGGCAAGTAGGCCATGTGCTTTACCATCAGTCAACTTGTGTTGTTATGTTAACAGAGCTAATGGAATTATACCTCAAGATCCCTCCGTACATCCATGTACAGTGGCTCTTGCCACTTATTGTATACTTTTCCCTTACATTTGACCTCGCAAAATGAAATGCCTTGTACTTGTCCAGATTTGATTCTATTTGCCCACATTTCCAACTGGTAAATATTCTGCTGAATCCTTAGACAACCTTCTTCACTATCAACAACTTAGCCAGATTTTGTGCCATCTGCAAACTATCTAATGAGCCTCCTTATATTTTTTGTCCGTGTTACAAACAACAGAGGTCCCAGCACTGATCAATGTGGAACACCATCAGTCACAGACTTCCAGTGAGAATAACACCCCTCCACTGCTATTCACTATGGCTAAGACAATTTTGAATCCAATCTGTCAAGCCTCTGTGGGTCCCATATGGCCTTATCTTCTGGATCAGCTTATCATGAGAGTCCATCTCAAAAGCTTGACTAAAGTCCATGTATACAACACCCACAGCACTACCTTCAGCAGTCAACTTCATCACCTCCTCAAACATTTCAATCAAAATCGTAATACACGACTTCCCCCCCAATGTTCCCTCTAATTTGTCATGACCAGTGTGCACAAAAAATGTGCTGTGTAATTTTTTGCCCAGTGACAACATGGCTGCACTGAATAATTTCTTCAATAAAAATAGTGTAAGTAAGCCAGTTCTAAAATCTACAGACAAATCATCGCAAACTCCACATTGTTAACACCGTCCGCATCAGAAACCGGAAAAAGAAATGTACTTAACATGTCAACGAGGTAGAGGATAGTGGCCTGTTGTGCGCAGTTTAAATTCCTTTGTGCGCTAGTAGCAAAAGATGTGTGAGCATGCACACCTTGGAGGGAATATTACCTCCCCAGCACAAAGCCGTACTGATGTTCCCTAGTCCATGTTTTTACAGATGTGAGTAGATTCTATCCCTAAGAATCTTGTCCAGTAATTTCACTAGCATTGACGCAAGGCTCAACAGCATTGACTATTCTTCACTCCTCAGGGACCTTGCCTATGGTTAAAGATCTCTGTCAAGGCCCCAGATACAGCACGGAACAGGCCCTTTCTGCCCTTGGAGTCACACTGCCCAGCAACCCATTAATTTAACCCTAGCCTAATCAGGGGGCAATTTACAATGACCAATTAACCTACTAACTGGTAGATCTTTGGACTGTGAGAGGAAACCGGAGAACCCAGAGGAAACCCACATGCACACGGGAAGGAATGCACAAATTTGCTAACAGAGGACACAGGAACTGAGCTCCAAACTCTGATGCCCTGAGCTGTAATAGTGTTGTGCCAACTGCTACACTACTGTGACAATCTCTCTCAATAACCTGCGATAGGTCCCTTCAAGTCCTGGGTCTTATTCATATTATTATGGTGAACAATACGGTGGATGTCCTCCTTCTTGATAGCAATGTGCCTTAGAATGTTAGCACACCCTCTCCATGATCTTGCTCTCCTCTACGACAGGGGTTCCCAACCTGGGGTTCACGGACCCCTTGGTTAATGATAAGGGTCCATGACATAAAAAAAAAGTTGGGAACTCCTGCTCTATGACCTTCTTCTTGTTGAATACTGATATGAAATACTCATTTATTCTCTTGCCTCCATCTCTGGCTTCAGGCATAAATTCCCTCATTTGTCCTTTTTTCTCCTCAGTTAGCCTTTTAATTTTTATGTGTGTATAAAATGTCTTGAGATTCTCTTTAACCCTATTTTCCAAGGACATCTCATGGCCCATTTTTGCCCTCCTGATTCCCTGTTTAAATTCTCTCCTGCCTGCTTTTTATTTATCAAAGGCCCTGTCTGATGTCAGCTTCCTTGACCCTAACTAAATCTGCAACATCTTTTGTCATCTACGATGTTTTAGAGAAGATAGAGAGGGAGGTTAAAGAAGTGGGGGAGTTGCACTACTAATCAGAGGCGTAATGCCAGTGATATTAAACCTGATTCTGATTCATACTATCAGAATTCGGATTATGATCATATACCCCATATCCTGGATTAACTACACAGTTGTTTCAAGAAACCCTCCTTGATGCATCCAGCAAATTCTGCCTCATCCAAGCCTCTGGCACTGTGGAGTCCCAGACAATACTGAGGAAATTACAGTTACCCACTACAACTACCCTGGTGCTCTTGCATCTTTCCATTAACTGCCAACATATCTGTTTCTCTTTTGCTTATTGGGAGACACACAGATCAAATGTTCTCAGGTAGGGTCATGTCCTCTTTAGATATCAACAAAGTAGGTCTCACCTCTGCACTTAAAGGATATATTGACATGCTGAACTATAAATAAATAAGTGAACCACTTCCACAGGCAGCTTGTACCACTCTCACAGCACCTTTAAAGAAGTTCTCCCTCAGGTTCCCCTTAAATATTTCACCTTTCACCCTAATCGTTAAAATCATTAAATGTGTAGTGGTGAGTATATTGACTGGCTCCATTGCAGCTTGGTATAGAAATACCAATATCGTTGAAGGGCAAATCCTACATAAAGTACTGGATTTGGCCCTGTCCATCACAGGTAAAGCCCTCCCAACCATTGAGCACTTCTAGATGAAGCGCTGTCCCAGAAATGTAGCATCCATCATCAAGGACCTCCTACCATCACCCAGGACATGCTCTCGTCTAGATGCTGCCATCAGTAAGAAGGTACAGGGGCCTTAGGATTCACAATACCAGGTTCATGAACAGTTATAGCCCCTCAGCCATCGGGCTCCTGAACCAAAGGGGATAGCTTCACTCAACTGCACTTGCCTCCATCGTTGAATTGTTCCCACAGCCTATGGACTCACTTTCAAGGACTCTTCATCTCATATTTTTGATATTTATTGATTATTTATTTATTATTTATTTTTGGTATTTGCACATTGGTTGAATGCCTAAATTGGTGTGATCTTTCATTGATTCTATTATAGTTATTATTCTGTTGATGGATTTATTGAGTATGCCTGCAAGAAAATGAATCGTAGGGTTGTACATGGTGACATATATATAATTCGATAATAAATTTACTTTGAACCTTGACGTCTAGTCTCTCTTGATTTCAGTGGGAAGAGCCTGTATGTATGTACCCTATCTATTTACCCCACCACATACATTAGGCATGACGCACTAGTGTAGCAGTTACTATAACACTATTACTGTCCAGCAACCTGGGTTCAATTCCTACCACTGTCTATAAGGAGTTTGTTCTCCCTGTGATTGCATGGGTTTCCTCTGGTGCTCCTGTTTCCTCCCACAATCCAAAGAGTTCGGATTAGTTGGTCATGTGTGTAATTGAGCAGCGCAGGCTTTTTGGGACAAAAGGGGCCTGTTGGCATGCTGTATCTCTAAATAAAAGTAAATAAATTAAGGTCTGTTCCGGCTACAGCTTGTTCCCTTTTGCAGGCCAGAGAACTGGTACAAAGTCATGATCACGTCCTTAGGTCTCAGTAGTAGCAGGAATTGTAAAGTTCTTTCTGTTACATGTGACCTGCTTAGTTTCCCTTAGCCACAAGTGACTCAATTCCCATTTGGACGAATCACTAAATTAGCCTTTGCCTCCATGCCACTACTTTTCACAAATGACCAATGAATGAACTCCATAGATTCTCAGTAGCATTCCACCAAAACAATGATTAAAGTAAGTTGCTTGGAGTTAATCATTGAAAAGCGATGTTAGGTGAGTTGCATTGGATCTACTAAGCAGACCCACACATTTCTTAATTTAGGCAGATTTAGTCAGGCGGAGTAGTTACTGTAGTCGTATAGATGCCGTCATTTTCTGTTGTCCAGTCACACTTACATCCACTGTGATGAAGTGCTTTGAGAGGTTGCTGATGAATTGCATCAACTCCTGCCTGAGAAGTGACTTGGATCTACTCCAATTTGCCTACCATTACAACAAGTGAACTGCAGATGCCACTTCATTGGCTCTTTACTCAACCTTGGAACATTTGGACAGCGAAGTTCATTCCATCAGGATGCTCTTCATTGACCACAGCTCGGTGTTCAATGCTATCACCCCCTCAAAGCTAATCAACAAGCTTCAAAACCTTGTGCTCAATAACTCCTTCTGCAACAGGATCCTCAATTTCCTCGCTTGCAGACCTCAGTCAATTCAGATTGGCAATAACATCTCCTGTGCTATCTCTGTCAGTGCAGGTGCACCATAACGTTGTTTGTTTAGCCCCCTGCTCTACTCGCTTTATATTTATGACTGTGAGGCTAAGCACAGCTCCGATGTCTTATTTAAATTTACTGGTGAGACCACTGTCGATGAGCAAGTTAAAGGTGGTGATGAATCAGCACATAGGATGGAGATTGAAGACTGAAACTTTGGGTGAGTGGTGCCACAACAACAGCCTCTCTCTCGGCATTAGCAAGACCAAGGAGCTGATTATTGAATACAGGAGAAGGAAACCAGAGGTTCGTGAAACCAGAGCCAGTTCACATTGGATGATCAGAAGTGGAGAGGATCAGCAACTATAAATTCCTCTGTGTTATTATTTCAGGGATCGGTTCTGGGTCCAGCACGTGATTGCCATTACGAAGAAAGCACGGCGGTGCCTCTACTTTCTTAGATACTTAATCAACCAATATATTTAAAATATTACCCAAATATTACTGAAGTAGTAAAAGTACAACAGTTGATATGTTATTACTTATTCTGGGCATCAAAAGTTACAGGGAGAAGGCTGGAGAATAGTATTGAGAGGGAAAACAAGTCAGCCACAATCAAATAGTGGAGCAGACTTGATGGGCCGAATGGCCTAATCCAGCTCCTATTTCTTTTGGTCTTATATGGTGACATATACGTACTTAAATACTAAATTTACATGCCGAGAACAGTGGTATTGCTCGTTCTAAGCATCCTCCTCCGTTCTGTGTTATGTTCAGGCATGATCTTTCATTCCCACTGCTTCAAAGTCAGTGTGCCGATTTATTTGCAATCTGCCTGGAATTATACTAAATGCTGCAGTCGTTAGTTAATTTGAAAATGGTTTATGGTCATGCACAGTAAGATTGCTGATCTGCTGTCGTTATTTCAAAACACGGAACATAATCAATCAACACAACCAGCAAACAGCCTCGTAAGTTTCTCTAATACTTTGCCAAGCAACATAAGCTCAGCAGATGATTACATGATGGTGCTTTGGGATCTCAGACCAGCAGGCCCGATGTTAATATTGAAGGTGGTTAAGTGGCTCTGACACTGTAATAGTACATCAGTCTAGAATTTTTGCTGAAATCTTTGGACTGGACGTGAACCCACCCATTTCATCTTAATCTTCAAAATTATACTGTGGCACAGGAAAACCTCCCCAGCAGGAACTTCTAGACTACAAAAGCCAAAGTGTGAATGCTGTGAAATGTGAAATAAAAACACCTCATGCTCAAAGAATTCAGTGGGTTGGAGAGCATTTACGTAGAGAGAGAGAGAGAGAGACAGAGTTAATGATGAATGATAACATTGCTTCTCACTCTGCAGATGCTGCCTGACCTGCTGAGTATTTTCATCATTTTCTGTTGTTACTTCAGAATTTCTGTTCTATAGTGTTTGACGAGCTTTCACTCACAATGCATTTGATCTCTCAGTTTCACAATGACTTGAATCTTACATGTCAAATCAGCTGAAATGACAAAATCCTGATGTCCTAATGGAACTCTGTTTCTGTCCCTGCAGTAACTGCAGGGTGTTACGGAGGCCCAACCCTCACCTCTGGTCCTGACACCTTGCCTTTTCAATCCATCTGGCCCGGTGCTTAAATTGTCCAAACATTGGTTCGTTCCTTGCTCTAAGACGCAGTCCCTGTTGCATTGATACACTCTGTGTCTGGACTGCATTGCTCATACACGACCTTTCCAAATCAGCTTTGAACTTATGAAAAACTACACACAACAAAGACTGGCAAACAACCAATGTGAAAAACAAGACAAACCATGCTAATACAAAAAGAAAATAAATAAATAGATTGATTGAATGATTAATAAAACTGGGAACATGAGTCGTAGAGACCTTGAAAGTAAGTCTGCGGGACATGGATCAGTTCAGAGTTGAGGTGAGTAAAGTTATCCACACTGGCCTAATTCTGTTCCTATATCTTATGGTCTTAAGTCAATGGGTATATTTAAAATGGTTCTTGATTAGTCAGGGCCATTGAAAGATATAGGGAGAAGGCAAAATAATAGTTTGGCATGGACTAAATGGGCCAAAGGGTCTGTTTCCTTGCTGTAGTGTCTATGACTGCATGACTCTAAGGCAAGAAAATGGGATGAAGTGGGAACATAAATCAGACATGATTGAAAGATGGAGCTGATTCAATGGGTCGAATGGCTTTACTCTACTCCTGTGTCTGATGGTCTTGCGCTTCCCAGACGATCATTACCTTGAGAGGTTAGTGAGTTCCTGAAATCCCAAAAGTGATGCCGAAAGGCGTTCAGCCTTTTGGTGGGTAGTTCCTGGTGAGGTCACTCATGGGTTCTGGACAAAGCAACCCAATCAAAACCTCATCAGTGGAGCAGCTGGAGGATGGTAACACTTCCCAGTGGCAGTGAAGGTGAAGTCTGCATTCCATTCCATGCCATTGGACACTGGTCCCAGTCTCTCAAGGACCATGTGGTGGCTGCCTGTGCATCAGCCTCCCCTCATTAAGCAAAGTCATGCACAGGCATTCTCCATTAAGGGAATCCATCCTTGTGTGTTTCGCACCTTGGTCCCAGAGGAACGCTGCTGTATCCATGTATGGTTGAATGACAATTAAACTTGATTTGATTTGATTTTTGAGAACATCCTGCATTAAGTCCCATGGCAATACCTGAAGCTCCACCAACAGACAACCCCTAGGAGAACATCATACTCGACCCAGGTGATTGCTTTACTATTGTCTTAAAATTCAGAACAAAGCAGCCTGTTTCATTGATATCCCGTCTGCATACCTATTAATTTTCTCCAGCATAGATGTGCTGTGTGCCTGAAGTGTGTCCATGAAGAAAGGCAAAGTCAGCAGGCAGTGGGGTTCTGCCACCATTTCATCTAATCTGACTGGAGATATATCAATGGTCCTCTGACATGGTTGGTCCAAATCATTGAATTCACCATCTAACATAACTCTGGGAATGGTCCCATCATAAAGATGGCAATGTTTCAAGAAGGCTCGTTTACGACCTCATTCTTCCCAAGGGTAAGAGAGAGGGGCAATAAATTCTGACTGTTCACTCATCCCAGAAAATATAAAAACAAATTTCTATGATAACACACGCAAAATGCTGGAGAAACTCAGCAGGTCAAGCAGCATTTATGGAAATGAATAAACAGCTGATGTTTTCGGCTGGAAAGGACGGGGGAAGCTGCCAGTATAAAAAGGTTGGGGGAGAGAGGGGAAGGAGGATAACTAGAAGGTGATGGGTGAAGCCAGGTGGGTAGGAAAGGTAAAGGATTGGAAAAGAAGGAATCTGACAGGAGAGGAGAGGAGACCATAGAAGAAAAGGGAGAAGGAGGTGATTGGCAGGTGAGAAAAGGTAAGAGTGGGGAATAGAAGAGGGAAGGAGGAGGGAAAAATGTTTTACTAGAAGGAGAAATTGATGTTCATGTTATCAGGTTGAAAACTACCCAGACAAAATATAAGGTGTTGCTCTTCCACCCTGAGGGTGGCCTCATCATGGCACAAGAGGAGGCCATGGACCGACTTTGATGTCTCATAAATGGTTCCTTCACAAACCACTGTTGGAACCACTCAGCTACTGTAAAACTTTCTGAACCCATGTGCTATAGGGAAATGTATACACACCCATGTATATTTAAGCATATCAGTGAACACTACCTCACTAATTTTCTCTTTTTTTTTGGAATATTTATTTATTTTTATATGTTCTTATTGCAATGTATGAGCACTTTTAATGTTTTGCACTGTACTGCTGCTGCAAAACAACAAATATCACGACATACGTCAATGATAACAAACCCAATTCTGATTCCTCCCACTTGCTTGTTTATTTCCCTGCAAGTTATTTGCCATTAAATATCCATTACCAGTTTCCTGCCTTTCCTTCACCTCTTTGATATAAAAGTCTATTTCACTGTTATCAATTGACCGATCAGAAGATCATTGCATGGGGAAGGAAACCGGAGCCTGGGAAAACACGCAAATTCCACATAGTCAGTAAGGGGGATTAGGATTGGTTCCTGGTTGCTAGGGTTGTGATGCAGCTGTACTACCTGCTGTGCCACACTGCCATGTTTAGCTTCATCTCCTTCCCAGTTCTGATGAAGGGTTCCAGACTTGAATTGTTAACCTTTTCTTTTCACAGATGCTGCTTGAGGTGCAGAGTGTTTCCAGCATTTTCCTGCTTCACTAAAATAAAGGAAAATAAATCCTAGGGGAACTCAGCAGGTCAGGCAGCATCTATGGAAAGGACTAAACATTGACTGTTTATTCCTCTTCATAGATGCTGCCTGACCTGCTGAGCTCCCCCAGCGTTTTGTGGGTGTTGCTCTGGATTTTCAGCACCTGCAATATCTCTTCTGTTTCAAAAGAAATCCTACTCATTATCTTGTCGCTAACCTCCCAAGCTTATTCATGGGAGACAGAGGTACATTTAGTTTCTGATGACGGGTCTTGGCCCAAAACTTTGTTTTTCTCTTTGGACACTGCCTGACCTGCTGAGTTCCTCTAGCATTTTGTGCGTGTGTTAACCCGGATTTCCAGTATCCACAATCTCTCTTCACTCTCTGTAGTGTTTCTACTGCTGTGAACTAGAAATATACCGACAGGAACCATACTGTGGTTGGGCAGTGGGCTGTGAGGGGAAATGGTAAATGCAGATACGTTAGTGGTGTTTAAGAGGCATTTAGATAGACACATGAATGGAGGGCTGTAGATTATGTACAAACAGAAAAGATTTAATTCAATCCAGCATCATGTTCAATGCAGGTATCACGGTACAGAGGGCCTGCTCCTGTGCTACACTTCTGTGTTAAAGCACAAGCCCACCACTGAGTACACTTACGAAGAGCACCTCCACAAGAGTGCGGCATCCGTCATCAAGGCCCCCACCATCTGGGCCATGCTCTTTTCTCATTCCCACCATCGGGTAGGAGGTACAGAGGCCTTAGGGCCCACATCACCAGGCTCAGGAACAGTTATTACCCCTCAACCACAAGGTTCCTGAACCAGCGTGGATAACTTCACTCACCTCAAACTCTGAACTGATCCCACATCCAACAGATTCACTTTCAAGGTCTCTACAACTCACGTTCTCAGTATTATTAATCAATCAATTTATTTATTGTATTAGTACAGTTTGTCTTGATTTGTACATTGGCTGTCAGTCTTTGTTGTGTCTCATTTTTCATAAGTTCTAGGCCAGTTTGGAAAGGTGGGATATGAGCCGAGATGTGGCGGCGTAGTCCAGGCCGAGAGTATATCGATGCAACAGGGCAAGGAATGAACCAATGTTTGGACAATCTAAACACCGGGTTGGATGGATTGAAAAGGCAGGGTGTCAGGACCAGAAGCGAAGGTCGGGCCGGTTCTGCTTGCTGATCCACGATATTTACTCTGCTCTTTGCTGTACTACAGCTGAGGCTGTGGCCCTGCTTTGACTGTACCGGGCTTTGTGTCTGCAAGCTCCGCGATGTTGTGCCATGAACTGAGACTGCGGGCCTGCTCCGGGTTTCGTGTCTACGGACTCACTTTCATTCTGAATGCTGTTGCTTGCTTTTATTGCTTGCAAGATTTGTCTTTTTTATCTCTCTCTGCGCATTGGGTGTTTGTTGGTCTTTTTGTTTAATGGGTTCTTTCGGGTTTCTTGTTTTGCATCTACCTGAAAGGAGACAAATCTCAAGGTTGTATAATGTGTACATACTTTGATAATAAATGTACTTCGAACTTTGAACTTTGAACTTTGATTCTATTGTGTTTCTTTGTTTTACTGTGAATGCCTGCAAGAAAATTAATCTCAGGGTTGCATGTGGTGACATATAAGTACTTTGACAATAAATTTGCTTTGAATTTTGAACTTCAGTGCACTACCTTTACTTATTTCTGTATTTTCACGTAAATGCCTGCAAGAAAAAGAATCTCAAGGTAGTATCTGGTGACGTATATGCACTTTGGTAATAAATTTACTTTGACTTTGACCTGAGAGTGTTGAGAATCAACACTGAGCATAAAGTGAACCATTTTGTAGTGTGAATTTCACCTCTTTGTTACAGAGAGATGTATCTCTCTCATATGTAATTCTACAGATGTGCATTTATTCTGAAACCATCATGTGAATATTGCACATTTTGTTAATTCAAATCAAATTTGAAGAAAACTGCATCATGATAGTACATATCAATGCAGGGCATACTTAATCTGGTTTTATTTGGACCATGATCCAGATATATAGGAATTTTGAAATGAAATCAATAAATACCGTCAAAACTAACACCATCACAACACAGTGGCTCTATCTCCATTATGTTAATAGCCTTGATATCTAATACTCTGTCATGAATTGATCTGAAATATGACACTACTCTGCATGGAAACGTCCTTTTATCTCTGATTTATGGGTGAAAGTGATAATTGAAGAAATCAAGATAATTTGAGATCATCATGATCCAAATTCAGTTTGCTTTCATCGCATAGAGCAGTTATTGAGTATAGTGTGTCAAAATTAAATTGAATTGTAATTTATTGGGACACATTAGGATGCAGAAACAGACCATTCTCCAAACATACATAATGCTGATTACAGACAAGATTATGCCTGCAATTCAGGCACCGGTTTAGTACTAGTTACATTTTTTTTGTCAAAGTTGTTTAAATTGAACAAGGCTAAAAAAAAAATGAATGCTCGGTGAGTGGAGTAAATATATGACAGCAGGCAAGAAGTAATTTGGATCTGTGTACTTCAGTGGAGGGTTGGGCTCAGGTTTTCTCACCATTGTACTTGCTTTCTATTAGCCTGCAGACTAATGAGGCGTTTGCAGCCCCCTTGCACCCAATGACAACAGCCCTTGACCTGTCTAAGCTGTCATGGGAATTTTGATTCAACACACAAGTTTGGACATAACACGAAGAGATTTTTGTGCTCGATGTTGTTTCCCTCGAGTCCACCTAACATTTTCCTCTCTTCGTGTAGAAGTGCACTTCTGTGGCGGCCCTTACTGAAATGATGGACATAAGAGGGCTTGTTAAATGGAGTTATCTCTAAGGTCTTACCACAGACATGTTCAGGGAAGATGTGTTCAATCTCACCCTGCCCCCAGCCGACACTCACTTTTCAAAACTCCACAAAGAACCGTGTTGAGAAAAGTAATTCATTTTTATTAACAGTTGTAAATAGATGTTAAATGTGTAGCTCTTCAAAAATTCCAGTACCAAATGGTTTCTTTAACAGTTTAAGATGATGCTGGTTTTAATGTTAATTCTTACCTTATGTAATACCTTGTAAACCTCATGGACCCAATTTTGGGGGAATTGTTTAACAGTACAATATATATGAGTAAATTTAAATACATTGTTTTGCATGATAGTTTTTAAAACTTCACTTCTGCAAAGGTTATGTTCATATTTAGAAGTGCATGGTACCTGGGCAATTCCTATTCAGAGTACATCAGATTATATTGTACAGACTCAGACCATTTAGCCCTGCTGAGCCCTGCTAGACTGACCTCCTCCTGGCCTTCATGACCTCTGTTATTCCTACCCTCTCTCTGATGCCCCCTCTTCCATGGCCGTCCCAGCCCGATCAGCCTGTCTTTCAGGCTTGAGCAGAGGGTGGCACGGATTTGACTGTTGAGTTGATTTCGAGACACAGCGGTAGCAGTTCCTTCCAGCCCAACAAGCTCACAGCGCCCAGTTACACCCACGTAAGTAACCTTTGGAAAGTGGAGCACCCGGAGGAAACCCCTACGGCGAGGAGTGAATGCGGGCTGTTGGCACTGTAATAGCGTTACGCAAATCGCTACTAAACCACGCATTACTCCATGTTATATTCAAAGCCTTAGGCTAGTGAACTTTCTCCAATCAGGCAGAAGATACAGAAGCCAGAAGGTACGTACCAAAAGGTGTGCTGTCTGCCTGTGCCAGTTCCAGTCACCCTCCATTCTCCATGTAAAAACGGGCCTCGTTATTCTCCCGTAGAAAGTTTGAAAGTTATTGCCTGAAATAGGAATCTCCTAAATTGGCTATTTGATATTTATATTGAGGTGCTTCTGAAAGAATCCTTCCAACAAGATTTGCCCTATTGTTTAAATGGCTAAAAATATGGGTCTTTTTGTTACAAACATGGATGAAGAGGTGCAAGTCCTAATGATATCAGCCTAAAGTGGCCAACCATTTAAATTCTACACCCATTCCCATTCTGACATATTGGTCCACGAGCTCCTTTACTGCTGTGATGAGGCCTTTCTCAGGCTGGAAGAGCAACACCTTATATTTAATTTGGGTAGCCTCCAAACTGAACATTAATTTCTCTAACTTACAGTAATTTCTCCCCCTACCCCTTCTCCATTCCTCCTCTCAGATGCCTATCACCTCCCTTGGTGCCCCTCCTCCTTCACTTTGTCCCATGGTCCATTCACCTCTACTTCTCCTATCAGATTCTTTCTTCTTCGTCCCTTTACCTTTTCTACCTATCTCTTGCAAGCTTCTTGTTTTACTCACCCTCCCCCATCCACCTATCTTTCCCCTCACCTGGTTTTCCCTATCATTTCTCAGCTTGTATTCCTTCCTCTCCCCCACTTCTTATTCTAGTTTCTTCCCTCTTCCTTTCCAGTCCTGATGAAGGGTCTTTGCCTGCAACATTGACTCTTTAGTTCCGTCAATAGACGCTGCCTGACCTGCTGAGTTCCCCCAGCATTTTGTGTGTGCTGCCCTGGATTTCTAGCATCTGCAGAATCTCCTCTGTTTATGATAACAGCCTAAACCTTTGTTAGATTTTGCAAATTATTTCAATCATTGCAAATCACTAGCTAGCTTTAGTAACGGTAAAACTAAATTTATTGGAGTTACACACGAAAGGCAGAAATGCAAAATAAACAGTTGATGTTTTGGCTAGGGTCCCTTCATCTGGACTGAAACATTGACTGTTTATTCTCCTCCAAAGTTGCTGCCTGATCTGCTGAGTTCCTTCAGCATTTTGTGTGACCAGCTCTTGATCTCCAGCATCCATAGAACGTTGTGTCCAAATTTATTGGATGTTCATTTCTCAAGTCAAGTCAAGATTATTGTCATTTAACTATAAACTTATATATTATGTATATAACCATATAATGTATGTAGAAATCAGACGTTTTTTCCAACCAGGGTGTAAAGCACAGTAGTACACATAACACACGATAACTTATGAAGGTAAGGATAAAGTCTATGGATGAATCACAGATAAATAACAAACTAAAGTGCATTCATATTAAATATTGTAAGGTACGGAACAGATTAATCAGTGACACTTCAAATACGACGTGGCCGGGTGAAGCCTGGGTGAGGAAACTGCTTCTCATCCTGACCATTAGAGTTTTTATGCATCGGAGTCTCCTGCCTGATGGCAGAAAGTCAAAGAGGATGCTGGATGAATGGGTGGGATTCTTAATAATATTAAGGGCCCTTGATAAATATCCCCGATGGATGATAGGAAGACCCCTATGTTCCCCTCAGCTGTTCTTACAGTCCTTTGTAGGGACTTCAGGTCCGCTGCTCGACTGCTCCCATACCAGATGGCGATGCAACTTGTCAGGACGCTTTCAACAGTGCTCTTGTAAAATAGAGTTAAAATGGGGGTGGGGGGAGCCTTGTATGCCTTATTCTTCTTAGGAAGTGGAAGTGCTGCTGTGCCTTGTTATTCAGGGAGGTGCTATTAAGGACCAGGTGAGGTCATCTGTGATGTGAATTCCCAGAAATTTGGTGCACTGAACTCTCTCGACAGAGGAGCCATGCATTCATGGAGAGGAATGGTTTGTCTGCACCTTCCTGAGGTCCACAATGATCTCCTTTGTCTTCTCCACATTCAGGGTTAGGTTGTTCTTCTCACACCATCCACCAGCTGTTCCGTTTCCTCTCTGTACTTCGTCTCATCATCATTCTTGATAGGCCAACCTCTGTTGTGTCATCACAAACGTGATGACACTGTTTGAGCTGGATCTTGTGACACAGTCATACATCAGCAGTTATTTCTTGACAACCAAAAGCAACAACAATAGTTTTCATTCACAGAGCATCTTTAACAGTTAACCATATCAGTCAACTTCACTGGAGATAAAATTTGACACCAGTCTGCATGAGGAGCTCCGAGACAGATAATCAAAAGTGTAAGCAGAAGAAATGAAGACCGGTGGTTAATCTGAGAAGTTCAAGGAGGGAATTTCAGAGTTTAGGACCTTGGCAACTGAAGGCATGCCTGCCAGTGGTGGAATAGCCTGAACAGAGCATTGTGAGAGGAGAAACAACAGACACCTCGGACAGTTTTAGAGCTGGAGGAAATTACAGAGATAGGGAATGGTGATGTCATGAATGAATATGAAAGAGAATTCTGAAATTGATGCATTGGTCAAACGTGGCTGGCTGGATTTACGGCTCTAGTACTGATGGACAAAAGGGAGGATGGGCAGCAGAGTAAACACAATTTTTTTCCTTGACATTATTATCTTAGCAACATTCTCATAAACCAGGAACCTCTGCTTCCTAAATATGTTTGCAGAAATATTCAATATATTGACTGCCATATTTGAGAAAAATTTGATGTCTATAGCCAGTGTGACATTTTACTTATATTGGGCTTGAATGAAGCGACAGTGTGTAGGATCATAAACAATATATTTCTGGTGTAAGAATAATTTCTAATCATTGTCATTTTATCTCGTTTAGTCGACATTAAGAGTACACTTCACAATGTATCATTCAGCAACAAGCCAATGTTCATATTAAGATTATTTATGTTTGCCACTTTGACAAACCATTGAGGAGCATATAGATAAACTGTTGAACTTTGTTGTAATTGGGACATTTGGTTGGTTAAAGTTGGCTAGAATCACCCATCTGTAATACAGGCGAGATAGTTGATTGTTTAAATAAATAAAAAGGACTGAACATTAACAGCACAGACGATGAGAATATTTTGCTCGATGGACATGGCAATGAGGTTGATTCCTTAGGAAGAGTGGTAGAGGATTGCAGAATGGGTGCATAAATTCTAAGCACTGAGCACCAAAGCTAGACAGAATATTTGCATGAAAACCATAAGACCTGTATTTAAAAAGAGTGCCTGTTGAGTGTGGAGTGCCATGGCCCTGTTAAATGATTCTTAGTGCATTAAAAGCTCGATATAAAAGGACAGAAACTAGACCCCAAGGATTTTTTCCCTGTGTTTGCCTTTAAAAGGCTGCTCACTTGAAGTACAAAACAGCTTTCCGGAAAACAACAACAAAAAAAAATTCCACATTTACTTTTGACAATGCCAGTAATTTCAGATTTAGGAATCTTGCTTGATGATGGTTAAAAACTCATTTAATTAACCCTCTTGGCGGAGCATCATGTGACTAAATATGGCTGATATGTTCCTTTGGGTTTTGTCTACTACAAATGCTCACAATAATCATTTGTTTTGTTTTTATATTTAAACCCATTATTGCGGAGCTTGGTGCAGAGATAATTACCAAACCTATCTCATGTGTTTTTTTTCCAATGTTCATTAATAACAATAAAAGGTTGTAGGTTAAAAACTCATTTAATTGCCTTTATGTTAATGACATTATGAATAGCCTTGGCTACATGATTCTAATTCTGTCCAGTATTCTGTTTCCCAGTAAATCCCCAGGTGAGTTGCTCATTTTATCAGCATTACTAATTCAGAGATATTTTCCTTGCAGGTGGGTTTTGTACATAATCAGAATTAATGCACAACACATTCTGCAAGGAACAGAATTGATACACACTCTGAATTAGTAATTAAAGGAAGTGCTATAGGCTTGCCCGTAGAATTAGAAATGAGATGTTATGCATTTAAAATAAAGCAGAAATAGCATTTAAAAAAAATAATACCTTGTGTGAATTTTGACTTCTTACTGAATTAATCTTAATTGTAAATTATGCCCAGCAAAATTAATAGCCCTTTCTCCAATGTACTAAGGCCAAAAATAAAAGAGTGCCCTTTAGTATTAAGAGTCTTTCCACACAGCCTACCTTGTGCAATCACAATTTTGTATAGATTTCAGTCGTTCTCCACTATAATATGGTGTTGTGGTCACGCTCTTTCATTGTTTATTTATTGAAATACAGTGTGGAATAGGCCCTTCTGGCCCCTCGAGCCAAGCCGTCCAACAACACCCAACTTACCCCGAGCCTAATCACTGGAAAATTTACAATGACCACTTAACCTTCCAACCGGTACGTCTTTAGACTGTGGGAGGAGACTGGAGCCTCCGGAGGAAAACTATGCGTTCACAGGGAGAACATGCCAACTCCTTATGGGCAATTTGAACCTGGGTCACTGGTACTGTAAAGTGTTGTTCTAACTACTACACTACCATGCCACCCCAAAGTGTGTAGTATTTAGTCTTTCGTATTGTCTTTCCAGGCAGCCTACCTTGAGCGATCATAATTTTGTACTGATTCTACTAGTTTTCGACATTGTGTTCATGCTTTTTTCGTTTTTGCAATAAGTACCCAGCGGAATTTGTCTGTTCTTCAAAGACCCATTCACTCTTTTAAGCCAAATGCAATACGGAGCTTATAAGTAATTACAATCTGTAGTTAATTATCTACTATGCTTACTTTAAAATTTGAAATTAATTGCATTACGGGGTACGATGACCTACAGTATATCATCACCCTAGTGGTCAAGAATGCTTGCCCTTTGAGGATTGAAGGCTGAAATACTATTATGTCTTTGGTTGTATTCTTCTGAATTGCATTGCTTTTAGAGAGACGCTGTATTTAACAGCCGTGCTCTGAAAGCAGCAGTACTCACGATCAATGGAGATGGACAGGAAAGCTTAGGTATGTAATGTGAAGGTAAAAAATGAGTGCGCCAATAGAACAGCTTCAGATGAGGCAGGATTGTTGACACATTAATTTTTGTCCTGGTGTACCACAGGAATGAAGGATAATGAAGAAAACCATAAAACATGAGATGCTGTTGGTGAACAGCCATTGCCGAGGTAGAAATGAGGCCAGGAGATGATGAATGTGCACATCTCCCCTCAGCTGAGGAATGACCTGGATACACTTTACATCTGAGCACCAAGTATGCCAACATTTTTCACAACTGCACTTAGCACTGGACATTAGCCTGGCCCCCCTTCAAAAGGGCTGACCCAAAGTCTACACTCAGTGGTTCTCCAAAGTGTAATCACCTGCTCAGCCTGTAATTTTATCAAATAGCATGCACTTTTTCCTGCCACTTATTGACCAATTAAGTCAAGTTCTCACGGAGGGGGTCCAGCTGGCTTCAAGTCATCCTGGATGAATTGATTGAAGCCATTCTGCAATCTATGAGCCTGCTTTAATGATCTAGGTGATAATACTTGTAATTCTTCTCAGTCAGGGGAATTCTCAGCAGCTGTTGTCTGAAATCCATGTTCTGATACACTAGAGTAGGAGCAATGCATTAATCCACCTACAGTTTTCATAACTACGACTGCATTATAAATTGTGACATTTGCAAATCACAAGAATACACTTATAGGCATGCTTTAGACCAATTTCTTTTTATTAAAACAAAATTCAACTTCTGTTATACTTTCGGTGCAGGGCTTGTGATGACATTTCCATTGATTAGGAAAGGAAAATATAAATAAATATTCTGTATTAAACATGCCCATTTTATGGCTTGTTAGGTCAGTATAACTCTGCTTTTGGTATATATATCTTCTGGACTGATTTAGCGGCAATACAAATCATTATAATTACGTTGTTCACAATGAGAATTGTTTCCGCGTGTAATGTCCGCATCTTCCCCCCTTTGTCTTTGCTTTCTGCTGTTGCACTTTGCTATTCAATTCACTTCTGTACTGACAAAAGCGAGTGCCAGTCTAGACGAGGCCCTTTCTAATTCACACAGAGACCAATAGCACAATGAAATAATCTTTCAAGGTGGGAATAAAATTAAAAAGTGTACATCAGTGACAAACTTTCACAAATTATTCCTTTGCGAAAAAAAACTGCCTTTCTATTGTTCATTGAGCCTAACTGTCATATTGAAATTTTATTTAGTTAAAAGAAAACTCCAGGTTGTACTAAAGTTACCCAGCCCTGCGTTAAATAATTATTTTTTTTTTGTGGCTTGTGACCCATTTGAGGCATTTACTGCTTCTCAGCTCAGCTCTTTCACAGAGCAAATCTCAGCGTCTCTAATAGGAGAATTTACTCAATGCTTAAAACCCACTAGCTTAGGAGTACCACCTCCCTACCCTTAGAGATATTGACAGTCGCTGTCAGTTCTCAGGCAAGCAGTCAATACATAGTCAAGCTTCATTCTATATACAGGTACATTAGGCACACAGTAATACTGTGAACCATGACAGGCTTAGCCAAGACTGGGGAAATTGTCCTTAGAGATTTTAATGGTGGAGGGTTAGAGGTTGCTAAAGCCAGGTGGAGTTTAGGACATATTTACCAAGGGAATGAAATCAAACAGAGTTTTATGTGTTGTCAGAAACAATAAAAACGCAATAGCAGCTGGTGCGTATAATAAGACATAAATTTTACTGTAATGGTGTGGTTTGTAGTGATTAAAGCATGAAAATGTAAATAAAAAGCTACTATAGGTTCGTATTTCATGACCTATCCACACCAGTTTTCAGAATTTATCTGCATTAGTGAAGAATAGAGCACTGAGGCAATAAACAAATTATCAGGCCTGCAAGTAGCAGCACTTGCAAACGTCTGTTAGTTTCTCTTCTTATTATTTTTGGCAGTGTTGCATATGTTCTCTGTGCTCATTCCAGCTGATTATTATTCCAATCACCAGAGGAAGAGAGAGTCACATTAATTTGTAGTAATTAATAGCACTGATGCATCTGACAGTGCATGTTAACAAGCCTCTTTGATTATTTGGATCTCTAACTGTGGCCCTTCTTGTTTGCATCACCTCCAAGGAATTCATAATATCAAAGCTTAACGGTATCTGATACTTGTCAAAATGCAATTTATAAAAGTTTAATTCTTTTATTGATTTAGTTTGGTTTTGATGCCTGCAGAGTCAGCTCCCTTGACAGAACTTAGCGGATTCAAATGCTTGTCACCAGCTCGGCCTCCTTTTTTGCAGGGAACAATTGCCATAGGCCAAGCCAACAGGCATGGTTTAATTGCCATTAATTAAAAGCATAAATCTCTTTTTTCTTCAGTTGCTCTGCTCTTAAAGGGAGTGATGCATCTCTCCTTTTTTTCCTGTATTTGTCAGAACACCTTCTGGCAAGAAAGGTTTAACCCCTTCTGTACTTGCAGTGCATTCGTGGAACATTTTTTGAAGCATGACTTTGTGTGATCTAATATGAAATGCACGCAGGTTGGTGATATTTAACAAACTGGATATCTTCTTTATTGCTGTATAATGAGGTCAAATGAATCCCTCCATGGGTTGTATACATGCTTAAATGCTTTCTGCATCAAAT